>NW_018108203.1:354060-405325 GCF_000183805.2 Loa loa
GTCGAGATCAGTTGCACGTTTTAAACTTTTTAAATTTACCTAAAACCACCAAAATCGTAAAAAATTGTGTTCTCTAACATCCCGCTAAACTCGCTGCATACAATCCGCATAATATATGATTAATCAAAGACCAAAAAAACATCAGTGATCAAACAATATTGAACAATAGGAACGCTACAATTACATCCTGGATGTTCCCGACAAGATTCCAGGGAACATCATTAAACAGATTATTTTGATTGACATCGAGAATCTGTTTAGAATACTGTTTCTGGCATGCAGTTGCGCTGCTATCATGAAGCGTATTTTACATTTCATCAGTTTATTGAAAAGTCATAATAATTTTAATGATTAGTCCGCATATTATTTTTCACTCATTTTTTCAGTCTTCTTTCATCAACCCTTTGTTTTTAACATTTCTGATGTAATTAGAGCAAATCAGCATGCATTCAGGTCAGGGACCAGAGTTTCAAAGCACTGCACGGATTCATCGAAAAATTGGAAAAGGCTAGTGAAAATCCAGAACTGATCGCAGAACTTGAGGCACAAGTAAAAGCTGGTGGAAAAAGTGGTTTGCTGAGCAGTGACAAGGTCATTTCTTAGTAATGCTTACTGTTTTGATTATTTCTGATGAACGAAATGGTGGAAACGCTTTACTGTACCAAACAGTACAATTTATTCATTTTTTTGTCCCGAAGAATATCACTTCATTAGCTTCTTAATACATGTATCAATATATTTCAGGTACCGCAATGGGCAAGTTGGGCATTAAAATCGCTTTCAGGCAAATTCTATAAATACTCCCCCTCAGTACAAAATTTATCTGGACCAACATGTAAAAAAGAGACTTCTGTTTGCGAACCAACATCTATCACAAGTACATATGAATTAAAATCGTATGATAAATCAGCAACAAAGCTTGCAAACGATGGTTGGAGTGAACTGGAAGATAGTTTATCTGTAGAAAATGAAGAATGGGAAGATGCTAATGATGCACTGACAACAGGTACCACAAGCACGAACGAAGGATGGGATAACGAGCAGGAAGGAGTAAGTGTTGACTTGATTTAATTTGATAATTTGAAACCAAGTTCATGAGCAATGTATTTGGCAATCAGTTATTATCTACATCGCACTCATAAGCTTTGCATTTAGGAAATTTAGTGCTCAGTACTAAACTTAGTATATAATCGTAACTTCTAGTACTTATTTGGTACTTAGTATTATTTAGTACTTATTTAGTATTTTGGCTCTGGCAGGATCTGATTTAGGGAAAAGATGATTTTATACTATAAGGTACCATAAAGGTAGGTACCATAAGAGGGTCTCCCGACATCAGTTTGTTACGATGACTACTTTGGCACGTTGGAGAAACGATGCGTTTATATGATTATTTATATGAGTAAACTGACAAAAATATTAAGCTTTTACTACCAATCAGAACACCAATATGAAGCGGAAATATATGAATTTTGAAAACTTTGCTATCATAGATTGGCGCGTTGCTATTGAAATAAAGTAAATATATGAATTTTGCAATAATGAAAAATTTAACAAGTTTTATGTGAGGCTAAGGGTCAGTCAAGTACTCATTACGATAGGAAAAATGCGATGAAGAAATTATTACCGTTCTGTTTAATGGTTTCTCACCACCTTATATTGAAAGTAGAAAATATTGGGTTTTTTTTTAGCTCTTATTACAGTGGTTCAACTTGATAAAAAGTTTTTATTGAAATCATTTCTTCAGCTCTGTTATTTCACCTTCTTTATAGGTAGCAACTGCTAAAAGTAAAATATCAATTTCGGCATCATCGAATCCTCTCAGGAAATCATCGGGAATAGGCGGATTGAAATTGCAACGCGCTGTTATAAAGCCTACTGGTCTTTTTTTATTTAAAATGGTTCAAAAGAGTAGCAAGAAACAGATTTTAGAAAATAACATTAGTAATAGTAATTAGCACAGTGCAATATATATACACAGATAGATCATTCCAAGGTGCATATAAGTTAATCAAATTGAAATCGAGGGCTTATTCAGTCATGTCATTCAAGTTGTGTCCAAGTAATTTAAGATGAAGTGGAAATCGTTTTAGTTTTTTATATGGGTTAAAAATTAAAAATGTTAGAACGACTATGTTTTTGTAGTTGAAGATGATTTGGATTATTTGTTGGGTATTAAGCCCAAGTCGAACACAGTTGATCGATTAGGTGGTAGTGAAGTTGCGAATAGAAATACATTTACTGTAAAGAATAGCAGCAATACATTGACATATGGTTGGGATGACAATTCAACTACAGGCGACTGGGATAATTTCGATGTCAGTTCAGGTTCATTATTAATGTCTTGAATTGCTTTTCGAATAGTAACGAAACATTGAGTTTTTTTATGCTTTTGGGAAAAATGAGAATTTGGAGGATTGGAAAAGTTACTGTTTTTGTCAAACTTCTAAAGTTTGTTGAAATAACATTCTCTGCTCGCTTTCTTATGGTTTCAGATGGGACATGTGCTCAAGTAGTCGAAGATCGGAAATGGAATATTTCATGGAATACCGATGAACCTATCGAGAGTAAGTTTAAGTCTTCATATTTTCAAGTTTATTTGCTGAAATTTTCGTCTCACTGAACAATTTTCCGTTTCGTTTTTGAAACATCTTGAACCTCCTTCACTCATGTAGCAGATTATTCTACATGTTTTAAATTGCAGTAGTCGACATTTGTCGGGAAATGTTAATGGAGTTTGGAATTAAATGGTGGTACATTATCCTATTATTCAACATTTCTATAACGTACAGTATTCCAAATTGATCATGCCTGCAGATTGGACCTCGTAGAAATTAAATACTATTTCCCTATCGTCATTTGTATTTTAATAACAAGGATAGTAATATCACTACCGTAGAGAGTAACGCCATAACTAAGAAGTTTGGCAAACATTAATAGACGGGACAGACGACAGCTTCCCAAGTGGGAGTGATCTCTTAGCTACTGTTGTATATTTCAGTATCGTAATTATCAGTATGTTGTTTCACATGCAAATATATTGCTCATTCAGCTTCATCGGTAATGGAAAGTAAAGAAAATCGTCGAGCAAAGGTCACAGCACGGAACGAAGCTCGTCGTATGGAAATGGCTAGAAAAAGAACTACTCGAGGTACTGGAGTACTCGACTAATGTCCGATAGTGATGGAAGCGTGTATTGATTATCTCAAGTTCATTATGTTAACTGTCATGAGCACGTTGTAGTAGGAAACTCTTCATTTAAGGAAGCTAAATGAATTAGAATTGTGAAGTGTTCTTTTTTCACGAAAGCATCTCCCTCATACGTTTGCTATGCACATGTTTCGTAGAGTTAGGTCAGAAGTTGCAGCAATTTCTCAAGAGAAGCTGGATTTAAGCTGAAAGAAGCTGAAAAAAATTTAAGCCGAGAGAAGCTGAATTTTGGCTTAAGGTTCAAATAGTTTTGATTGGGAAATTTGAATTTTTTCCTACTTATCAAACAACTATTTTATTTCTGCAATTGTTTCATCCATTCCACTTTCTACTGAATACTTTTAAAAATGTGATAAAGGCATTTTAATCGACGTGTTTACGCTTTTATATTGTATTTATTATAAATAAAACTGTCATAAAGAAAAGTGGTACCATTACTTTTCTTCGAATTTGGTTTAAATTTCTGTAGAAAAAGCATATCGTTCGCTTCCAGGTTCCTCTTCAGTATTGTATTTAATTGTTTTTACACACTTTGGGATATGATTACAAAATTATAAGTTGGTTGATGTACTAAAATTGATAATTTGCGCTACTTGATCACTTGGACCTGGAAATGTTCGGACTGTCAAAATGAAAAAAAGGTGACATTTTCAGAAGTGATTAGCAAACGCAAGGTAGCAAACGCAATGTAGATTTCTTAAAAAATATATCCTGCGGCGAAAGCTAAGATTGATACTTATATAAGTTTGAATGCTAGGATTGTTAAAGTTTGTTGGCAAATAGTCAACCCATAAATATTCGATAAATAGCCAGGATTCTGAATAACCAGATAAAGTCGTGAAAAAAGTATTCATTGAATATAAAATGCGTTTTCTAATTATTGCGTTGAAAACGAGGCTGAAAGAGTAACTGATATGAAAAATAACTTCCCGAGTTGTCCACACGATTTCGTCGGATTTAAGAAAGTTAAATGAAAGCTAAGGTTAAGGCCATTTATGCTCCAGCTGAAGTATAAATAGTTTCTCAAGCTATTTTGTCTTTTGCCGAAGTCAACTTTGAAAGAGCTGGCCTAATTGTCCGGAAAGTTTGCGGTAGAAATTTGTCTTGTTATATTCTGATATATCAAAAAAAGTTTGTTACCTATCAGTTTACTTATCACTCCTTCGCTTCCTCTAGCAAGAAAACTGTTCGCAAGTCTAAATTTATCAATGTGCCCAGACCTGACCTTATGAATTAAGCTCACACACTATTTCAGAATAAGTATTAGCAAACAACAGGTTTAAATTTAAAAAATGTGCGTATAGAAGATTTAATGAATTTGAAACTTTAAACGTGTCCGGTCACGTAAGTCTTGTCCAAGCAATATGAAACTTATTGTTGTCGTGATATTCACAATGCTAAAACTTATGCATAAATTTTAATAAATAGATATAAATTCAGTTCCTCCAGTCAAAAGCTATTCTTACTAATTGGTTGCTAGCCGGATGGCGTGCCCGCGTGAGCTGTACTATTCTCTTACTCTTCTTTCTACGGTTTGTTTGCGGCATGAACGGAATGAATTCGTGTGTGGGGCATTAATTAGTTGCATAGGACTCAGGAGAGAGTCATTCCGGATTCTTAACTTATCCTGATATCCATCGATGACGTCATCTTCGTTCATTAGTTTTTGATTAGAAGAACTGATGTAGGATTATCAGACAGGACTACTGGTTATTAGTTTTCGTTAATATTATCGTTAACCTCTGCTTTCTTCTCCCACTAAATTACGAGGTACAGAAAACGATATTGATGCTCCTTAATTGACGACAGGTTGAGATTCACTGAACCTATTCTGACGGGCTTCGAGGTGCATCGTATAGAAATCCTCTGATCAGAATTTGAATAGATCAATCAAGGGTTCCTGCAACTTGATGCTGATCACTAATTATTGATGTGTCATAGTGGAAGTTGTAATTAAGCTTAGCTTAGTGGTAATCCTAACTCCAGGCCGTCATTACCCATTGTAATGTGAATCGGCAGAAGGTATTGGCCAGCCTTTCAGATCTAGCATTGTTAATATTTCGTTGTAATTGAAAGTTATTTGTTGATTATAGTTGTTGACTTTCGTAGCAGTAACGTTGATCATGTCCCGTTACGTATGGACAAGTAATACCAAACTGATCGTTGCATTTTCATTTACCTTTATTGCACTCATCTTTCAAATTCTCAATTTGATCTGTGAAACATTCAAATGTTTACGCACTCGAATCGCACCAATTTTCGTATGTTTACTGTGACCAAATCTTTTTATCTTTTGAACACGTTTTACGTATCCGGAAAAATCTTGAACAGTACTTGTATTTCATAAATTTTACTGTTATTTGACGCAATTAAAATTCTCACATTTGCTATTTAACGCAATTAAAATTTTCAGTGTAGTTCAAATTTCTGCTTGTTTCTACCGGATTAATTTAATTGAACTTTTCTCTCTCTTTCATTATCCATTCTTAACCTTTGTCAACCCATAACGTCTTTACAGCAAAGGAATTTTACGCTGCATGATATTTTAGACCATTCTATTTCACGGGATTACCATCGCTCTCCCACTAGTGACATTAATAATACTCCTTATTGTAATAACGAAACAGGAAAATCCGGAAACACTATGCGGTCCCTTCAAGTATTCCGAAGTACTTATTGCTGCTGCAGTTAGTTCTTCCGAGATTTTGATTGGAATCAAGAATTTTTTCATAACTATAAATTTGACTTAGTTGCCTTGAAACATGATGGTAACTGTTTTAACCTCCTAATAATGTGAAAGCACGGCGAGATTTATTACAATCTTAAAAAAATACTAAAACCCGAAAGACAATAACTCTATCAGTCATTTGATTAAACTTAATGACATTTGAGTCTCTTTGATAAGGGTTATAAAAGGCATAATGAGTTAAACAATAAAGTAGACCCAATAAATAGCTTGGTAAACTCAACAGTCCAACTGTATGCTTATTGGTTATAATCGAATTTGATACCAGAGAAATGATCACAGAGTGAAGCTATTAAAATTAAAATTTCAGTGCTACACACTTGGATCAATGTTGTCAGCCGGAACACTAATTTTGGTCATTTTGTTTTGTCCACCACCAATTGATTTCCTCTCATCTTTGGAAAGGGTATGGAATTGTATTCGTTAATTAACCTTCCAATACCGCCTCAATAGCCCAGTTTTCTTTTTGTGTCATGTTAAGCTTTCAATTTCTAAGTTTTTTTTCTGAAGTTATGAGATTCTGAAGTTTTTGATTGCTGCTCAGTTTGATGTCGGCTCACTTTTAAACTTACAGCTATATATATATATATACATTTAGAGCATAAAAGAACTGGACAACAACGCTCAGACCAGAAGAAGTGTTGATGTTGGATAATGACCAATCATAACAGTAATGATTTATCTCCTGAAAAGCAAAACTTTCAACTTTCCACTTGCTGAACTATAAATCCCTCCCCATTTCGGTATATGATGAATCGATATTGTTTAAAAATCTATTTTTAATATCTCTTCTAATCAAAATCTCAATTCCCATTACCGAAAAGAAATGTGGGCGAAATAACAAGTTTGGAAAATATGCAGTGTTTTTCTAATCATCCTTATTAAATGATTTTTGCTCGTTTTTAAAAAGAAATCAAATAATATTTCCTTTGATTCTATCAAATTGTTTTTCAGGAATGTTACTCAATGCTGTGGCCATATTGTTTGTGTTGACTGTTATCAAAATTTAATTGTTACAATAATTTATTGTTTTGTCACGTGCTTAATTACACATACATCTGAGTTTTATACCTTACTACCTATGGCTATCAAAAGTTTGTTTTATTCAGTTCAAGAAAAAAAAGAAAAAGTGGAGAGAATGGAAATAAATTAGAGTCAATTTTATAACAACGCCACTTTCACTTCCATAATGGCTTATTAGAATGAGGAAAAGAATTCACTAAAATAAAGGATCCTCCCATTCCTACTGGAAATTTTGCTAAAATTATCCAGCAATTACCTATTTCTAGACAGTTTGTTTATTTTTATTAAAATTCCGTTTGCATCATAAACATATTATCAATAAAATTGTTGCTTTTTTGAGTTAAAGTATTTTTTTCAAATCAATGTGATATCATTATAAAACAGCAGGAATAAACACAATTGAAAAATACTGGCCATAAAACCTGTTAGAGACTTAACAATATGAAGACGGAAAAGATAAATGTATTGAGGGCGAAAACAGATGATATTCGGTGATATACGCAAAGAAAAGAATGGAAATAATTCTTGAGAATTTTTATTCAATCTTATGATTCACAATATAGTAGTCTGTATTTGTCGGGACGACTCGATCGCTCCGACATTTTCAACTTCCTGCTCCTTCAATTTACATATTTGGAACGATATGATGACAAATAACAAGAAATAGGTATTGTAAGCTTTTGGAAGATCATTTGATTACTCAAAAAACTCCAATTTCCAGCTCCAGATATCTTGTATTAGTTTATTTATTAAGCCTAAAACCGGGAGTAGTAATATGTTGTCATTACAGACCATTATGATTATGGTCAGCTCTATGGCTAATTCTACTTACAGTGGCCAAAAGTACTTTTTTTTCTCTAAATCAAAGGAGTTGCTTTTCTTAAATTTTGCTCTTTAAATGGGCAAGTGAATGTTATTATCATATAGATATTATCATATATCATTATCATATGTTCATTTACATCAAGTAACATCATTTTACTTAGATACATCATGCTCAATTTAATTTTTGCTTTTTTAACTGAGACGATAATTGGTGCTTTTCTATTATCAACTTTCTTATTTTTCCTTTTATTTTGACGAAAAATTCATTTCATAGCATAAATTTGGGGAGAACTCTTAGTATCATTACGATTTTGATGTTAAACATTGAACAGTAAAGAGTGACGGTAGCAGATTGTATTCATGATAATGGGAATTCATGAAAATTCCATCCACCATTATTCTCAGACTATTTACTTGGAATCTCTTGACTTCAAATGGATATGTGATATGTGGACTGAACAATTCGGAGTATTTGTAATAATAATTCATTTCTGATTCCTGAATCACAGTAGTGATAATCAGCTAGGTCTGAATACGGCTGTAATTTTGTTGCTCACAATCCGTTTCATGAACTGACATATTTCCCGCATAGATATTCCATTCTGTAAGCTGTTAAAATAGTTTATCAGTAATAATATGGTATTCATACAGGTTGCCAATATGTTATTTCTGGAAATAGTCCCAGGCACTGGTTATTCATCAAATGTTGAAGCAGCATATAATGGGAGTAAGGCAAGTATCATTGTTTCCTTTTCCTTCAATAATTTTTTAATAACTAATAGCTGTTAATAAAAAGTGTCATTCAGGGTGTTGAATGGTTTATTGAATGCCATCAGAGATTTCTACAAAACAGCAATCGACTCTAATTTTTTGCAAAATTCTTTATGCATATTTTGTCAAAGTTACGGTAACTGTTATGCTCTATTACTGGTTTTGAAATTAATTAATAAGTCCTTAATTTCAACAACATTTAGCATCTGAAATCTGAATTTAGGAATGGTGGAATGAATTTGAAAGTATCCCCCATGTTCAAGTTTTCTTGGATTTTGCAAAAAAAATAACGAACGAAATTTAATATTTAAGATTTCCAATTCTGATCGAAGTGTTGTGAAGGAGAATTAATGTTCGAATATGGGAAACCACGCTAAAGCTGTTGATTTCACGCCACGTGTCCATGACATTTCTTTACGTACGTGGAATGGATATACGGAGATGTTGCCTATTTGAATTATGTCATATTTTGATTTCGAAAAGGAACTTCTCTACATACCAATCATTCACAGAAGTGCTTCTTCAGTATGCATGTGGTACGTACGGATATCCGGAAAGTTCACTGTATCAGTCTGATGTATCAGTCTGGAAGTATGCATTTTGGAGCGATTTCAGTAGTGCAGACTAAAACAACAAAGCTGATTTGATGTGATTTGGTGTCCAAACCGGCTTCTTCAAAGGGAAAATAGGAACATATTTATCGGTATTTCATTAAATTTCAATCTAATCGATAAAGCTGATTTTTCAAATAGTTTCTGAAATTCCGGAATTAGCTAGCATAGTTTTGGGCAATTCATTATTAGACTATGAAGCGATGAACAGTGTTTTGCCAATTGAATTGTATCACAACGGTTTGTTCGGCAAATAGTTCGTTCCGCTTTCATCGATAACTTTTTTTTCTTGATTCACCTTATCTGAGTAGAATTTATGCTAATTTCTCGGTTATGATTCTATGCATGGATATATTTCAATGAATGGGATTAGTTGATTTCATATGGTATAGATGAGAACAGAATTTATCAAGAATTCTGTCAGCTGATGAAGTATCTTATCGTCGATAGTTAGAGTACTGTTGTAGCAAAAACGGATTCAGATTGTGCACGGCTTATTGCCCAATACGTACATGAAGAACTGTTGTAATAAGGGTACTATGTTCAAACTATCATTTTGCTTATTTCATAATTTGTTTAATGGCTTGAAACTTTATGCGGGAATGACAAGCAGAAGAAGGTGACAATATATTTCCGCAGTGTTGCAAGTACAGTGATAACCTTATCGGCTAATGAAAGAAGTGTAGATCCTTTTCAGGAAAGACATGCACAGTCTTGGTATTTTTGGCATTCAGTGCCAGATATACTAGACCGAATAACCGACTGCCCTGTTGTTTGTCTGTGAAATGTCTCACAGATATTTTTTAAAATGATTTCCTTCCACTTAAATTTTATCAGAAACCGGTATTCAGCTACCCATTTCAGTAATTTCAGTATCAAGTCAGTTGGCTGTTCAGATATTCGATTTACCTGGTTTGACATACATCGTCAGTTTCAATCACTATTCGGATATTTGAGAGTTACCGAAGGAAATTGTCTCCATTATTGGTGAAAAGTTTTCTTCATGCTATAAGACTACTTAAAGCTGGCTTGCAGAAATTTCAATAACTTTTTAGGCTTTACTACTTTTTTCAAATTTCTTAATGGCAAATGAATTAGATTTGTGGAATCACATTCAACACTGACCTGCTCATAATTTGCTTCAACGGTAGCTCGGGGTGCAGTTCTTTGGGTGATTTATTAACTGAAAATGATCCATCTCATCTAAACCCCGATGGAGTTACTCCGTTTGAAAACGTATTCTTATGGAACAAGGTAACAGTTATGACATACTCTCTCTGATATTACAATATTAAGAGTGTAAATTAATGTATGTTTTGAATGTTTGGAATAGATTTCTATCATTGCTTATTGATTGAATTTTCTTGGAAAATACTTCGAAAATTTTAATGAAATGACTGAATTACTAGCTGATACATCGAGTCACCACGAAAAGTTGGGTTTTCATACCAGGATATTTTCCATGACTTTTTGAGACAACTGATGATGCTTGGGAAGCGATTCATGATTTCTTCACGGTGTTTCCCAATTTAAAAACAAATGACTTGTATATCTCCAGTGAATCATTCGCTGTCGTTTATGTCTCAACGCTCACGGCGTATATGGTAAAGAAAATTCTGGTGATATTTTAGCTATCAAAATATCAAATCAATTGACAATAACAATTTATTAGATTTCATCGATTAAAAGAGGTACGAATGGCTAACAACAAAGAAAACAAATGCTAAACATCGGTTGACATACCTTATCTACTTTTATCATTACTATTCATTACTTTATCAAAAATCTAAAAGAAGGCATGGAAGGGTGCATCCCACTTTAACAGAGGTTTGGTATTCAAGATTTAAGCAATGCCTGTTCTGTTCATGATCAGAGTTATGATTAGATATGCGATGAGAACAAATATAGATCATTAGAATACATTTCAACCGACCAGCTGGTCGTCTTGTATTCTCATCATTATGTGCAATTCTTTTTAAGGAACAAAGTGCAGAACTCAATCTTCATTGGTAATGGTTATTTGAGTGGTATTATTGATGTTAATTATTGATTTCGGCTATTTTTATCATTACCAATTATTATTATTAAAAACGTTGAGAGTTACTGTTTGTCTAGTTGGAAGTTACTGTTTAATAGGTTAGACTGGATGGATTGGCAAAGTGAAATAGGCACTTTTTAACAGCTCAAGTATTTGGACTGCGAGACTACTCAGTGTTATATTCTGGAGTGAAGGGATATGTAGTTTAAAGGAATTATAATGAGTAAGTGTGGGTAGAGAGAGGTATTGGTGGGATGAACAGCATAGTCGTGAGATTTGTGGGATGACGAAGATATCTCGTGATGCTTGCAGGAATGGATGCGAGAAGTGACGAATTAGTTGCTGAGCTACAAAAAGCTATATCCAGTAAGAAATCAGGTTATCATCTATCACATTTGATCCTACTTGAGCATTCCCATTATTTGGACTTTTTAAAAGACGGGAGGCGGTCCTTTAGCTTTTAGTTAATCAGTAGAATAAGTAGCCCTTTCTCGATACTTATTCTCACTCCCATTTTGCATATTACTGCTATTTATTGCAGAAGTCGCTCGCCTGAAAGAAAAATTCGACAGCTCCAACAAACACTTGGCCACGTTAACATCGGAGATTGCTGAGGGTTTGTCTGGTCTCCTTTTTAAATTTCAAAATTTTCACTCGATGGCACATATTAATTTTACGGTTGCTAATAATACTTTGAATTACTTGGGACATTCGTGGCACTTCTGATTATCAAATGATTTTAATAAGATTCACACTTAAAGTTGAAAGTGTTTTTCTGGAAATTGATGGGAAACTGTGTCTAGTATACCTACATTGGTAGGTATAGCACATTCATTGATAGTTACAGATGTGTTATTGATTGATATAGTATCACAGCAGTCTTCTCTTTAGGCTTCACTGCTTGCAGGAAGGGCGAAAATAGCTGCTAACAGAATAAGAATTGCCACTTTAGATGCTGAAAGATTCGCTTGCATTCAAATAGAAAAGTTAAATGTTGAATTGATCGACAGGTAAGCATTCTGGTCGACGCTGTTAGCTTAATATTCCTCTTTTTTTGCCGAATTACTGCTCGAACTTCCAAAATCGTCTTCTCAGATCATATGATCACTCATATATTACTTGTACTTTGTTTAAATTGCCGTCTGTTCCATTCTATATTAGTTGTTCCTTTCCATCTTCCAAAATATTGTAAAATGTTAACAATTGTTTAGATTTGATGCGATGTGTAAAGAAATATGCGCAATAAACGAAGAAACGGAGAAGCAGGCTACCGAATTGCAATTGGAAATTGAAGCAGCAAAAGATGTTAAAAGTACTGTTAGCGTTTGTAAAGAAACATTAGGAATGTTGCGTAGTACGGTAAGTCTTTCTTTGCTGTTTTTGCATGCTGATTAATTAATCAGTTTCTTTTACTTTTATCTATAGGTAAAGTGCAAAAAGTCTTTCATCTATAGTTAAGGTACGAAAAATCTTTCATCTATAACTAAGGGACAAAAGTCATTTTAATGATGTAATGCATAGACTAGAAGATATATCACTTCTCTGTGAACGGCAGTTACTGCTAATAAGTTATTTTCGAGTTTTGTAATATTTCAATCAAGAAGTAATTTGCGAGTTGAAATTACTGGTAAAGTTAATTGTTTTAGAGATTTGGTGACAACGACGACATGGATGATACACGTAGGGATATTGAAAGTGCACAAAACGAATGTAAGATGTTCGTTCTACTTAGGGTATTTCTTATGATTCGTTTTGACATTTATTAACCAGGAATTAATTTCATGTTTCAGTGCAGTTGCTGTTAGATGAGGTGCAAGCTTTTGAAGTGGATGAAAAGTCACTAAATGATAAACTGAGTACTGTTGCATATGTTGACATTCCATTGGCGGTTAAACATCAAATATAGTGAGTTTTTTTTTTCAATGTGCAACATTTTATTCCGATCACTTATAATCAGTCATGCTGATATTAATCTTCCCAGGAATAGATTTTATGTTCATCCTGATGATGTTAATGAGATTCGAGCCCATCTAACAGTCACGAAAAATTCTTTATCTTTATCTCTGACTATTTGTTCTCATACTTTCGACTGCTTTCAATACACTTTATTGTCAATGGCAACCTTTAGCAGAATGGGAAAATTTTAAATTGTACATTACGCTAGGGACTCTTCAAAACAGAAAGTCATTTACAGCCACGATTTGAAGAAGCGCAAAGGGGAGTTGGTTCGTAAGCTTATGCATGCACGTCTCAGTCGAAGCCGTCTGGATTCACAATTTGTGATGAGTGATTTGTGAATATATCATGTCAATACGCTATAATGCTGTTAGAATTGGAAGATTAAATGCGATCAACAGAGTACTGAGATGGGTAAACGCTTTTATTGATTGCAAAATAAGTGATGAGCACTTATTGATGATTATATAAGGAGACATATCTAGGGGAATAAAGCTAGGAGTAATTTTGGTGCCAGTTAATTCTTTCCTGAATTTAAAATACGGTTTGGTCTATCCTTTTTCATAGTCGTTTAAGGAACACATTTCAAGAAAAAAGTTGGAGAGGCGATATTCTTTATATAACGCAAAGTAGATCGGTACTTCAAGAATGCTTCGTATCGGACAATAAAATGATCATTTATTCGAGTGATAAAAGAAAAAAGGGAATTATAAAGAAAAAAGGTGACGGTTACCTCGCATTTTTTGTTCAGTAACCGGCCATTGCTTTTTATCTTTGTGTTTATTTGTACAATTTTGTTGATAATATACTTATCTGTACAATCAAACCGTTGAAACATTTAGGCACAACATCACACAACATCATAGCTGCCTTATACAGACATGCATCACACAGACGGTGAGATTAATTCTAACAGGATTTGTAGCCCAGGTGTTTCAGCATCCAGTTTACTTATTAAAATTCAAGTTAAAACTTAGAGGGTGCGATGCGGTGTCACTGACATAGTAGCATACTGAAGTATTATCACTTTGTTCATTAGGTACGGTGCATTAAACCAGCTATGATGGTGAAAATTTCGAAGCGTCAGAGAATGCATGTTGTTCTGCAATTTAAGCGGAAATCTACGCTGTATTTACATGAAAATAGTTCGTTGGAAGGGTATCAACTAAGTTTGAAACAGATTTCATCAGAAAAATTCATGAAGGTATTTTCATCCAATATGTTTCGTGCTATGTTGGAGAACTTTCCTGTTCTGATGATTTCTGCAAATTTCACTTGGTTAACCTCTTTGTCTTTCTCCAGCAATAAACTGAATAAAGAAGAGTCGTAAAAATATCATAACCCTTCTGTTCTGAGAATATTATCAGTCCTCAGATGACGCATTCCTGTACGGATCATCCCTCAACCAATACATGTACCAAAAAAATTCTACGCATGGACGTACCGTGTTACTGTCCCGATTTGTAGTGGTAGAATAAGGCTGGAGAGAATAGAACCAATGTGATCACACTGAATGCTGATGCAAAGTCAACGTATAAATGCATTCGGATGATTTGTTTATCGAAAGTTAAGAGGGCACGAAGGAAGCCAGTGGTGATCGTTACGATTCCTTGAGAGTAACAATTCCCTTGCAAAAAATTGTCATGACATTTCAATACAGATTGAAATCTACCATTCTTAGAATCGGTTGGGCATGTCATGCGACATTTCAAGTACCACTAAAACCAGCACTTTCTTCTGCAAAAGTGTAGCCAAAGAGAGAAAAACCTCGAGTGCGTCAGGGGGGAATCGAACCCCCGTCGATTGCTTGGAAGGCAACCATGCTGACCATTACACCACTGACGCTTCTATAGGGGATAATTCCAAATCGTCATCTTCATATTCTTAAATTTCCTTCCATATTTTTATTCTGATTTAAAGATTCTATAAGTTCATTTGTCACAAATAAACTCAGTTACGCCGCGACGTTTGTTTCCATTGTTAGGTCGCTTGTTTTCGATATCTGACCAATCATAAATTATTGGTTTTATATGCCGAAAGAGCTTATAATTACGTTTTCGAATTAGGACAATTATTAGCCAAGTTCATTAAAATGTCACTTACATTCCAATTATCGTTTAATGAACAACTTATTTCATGATCCAATTACTTTAAGCTGTAAACGGTACGACGTTTAGTGTAACAATCTTTTTTGTAATATGCAAATTTTTTTTTTTTTGAAAACGGTGTCTTGTTCATCGCATTAAAAAAATCGTCAATTTCAGCAAATAGCGGTCAGGAAATAGTACAATATATGCCAAGCATATATTGTATCCTCGAGTAGAAATCAGAATTTTGATCGAATTCATTCGTCCTTGAACCCGATCATTATTAGCAATAAATTTTTATTGAAGCACCATGAAACATTTAAATAATGTGCGTTAATCAAAACTTGTAAAAATTTGAATAAATCAGATTTTGAAATGTGACTTTTTCAGGTGACAAAAAAGGGTACAAATTTAAATTTATTCCTTCGAAATTAATGTTTATGAATATAGGCATTCTGATGGAAAACATAAAGATAACATGTTATTCAAGGATAGATCATTTACAAATGAACAAAAAATGTTGAAAAGAAATGATTTGAAATGATGCGACATAAAAGTGAGAAATGTGAAATTAAATTGATGTCATAGATGTGAAATTATTAGCATAGATTGTATAGACGTGAAATTAAATTACAAATTTTATACATGTTAATATCAAGCGATTTGTTTTTTGTTTCTTTTCTCTCTGATAATATTTCACGTGAATCCACATAAACAATATATGAAAAGTGGAGAGATATTACATACTATTGTTTTTGAGAAATTAAAAGAATAATATGTTTGTTGTGTATCAGACAATGATTATTACTTCTATAGTGAACATAAAATAGTAGAAAAGGAATGAAGATAAAGATCAGTGGCAAGTTTATTCAGCTTTTACGGGTAAAATCACTTCACCAGCTTGAGCTCCAGCTTTAAAAGGTGCTTGAGGATCATCTTCTTCATCCGGTACCTCAGCCCATTGCACCACAAATTTATCTTCCTTAGGTGGTCCTTGCAAGCGCATTATTGTTAATTCAGTTTTGTTACCTTTGGTAACAAATCCATATACCGGCGTGACACGATAATGTTCATTGTTTGTTGATTTTACCTACATTTTTTCTATGAATCATAAATGCAAACTTCTAGTCTCTTTTCATTTGATTATTTTACTGAGAAAGGTGTTTCGAACCTGGATGAAAACTTGAATTGAAAATAGGAAAGTAACAAGTCCATTTACTAGTCTATTAACAAGTCCTGGAATGACTTATAGGTCTTGACATGCCAAAATTTTCTAGGTAATATTACCTCGAAACTTCCTGTATCGCTAATTAATCCAATTCTATCATTTTTATAGATTACAGTGATTTCTTGATCTTTATAAATAAATATTAATGAAATGCTTTAAGTGTACATCAGCAAAATAATAATTTGGAATATGGACTGATAAAAGTTTTACTTTAAAACCTAAACGACTCTCCGTCTGGTTGATAATATTAACAGTTACAGTTCCGCCAGCGGCGGGAAAAGTAACTTCGGATGGGTCGATATTAAGTGCCATGCAATTCGTTCTTTCCTTTTTCGTCCTATAACGAAAATTAAAATGAGCCTCCTAAACAGTTGCAGTTAAACGGTACAATTGAGGAAATTCACAATGATCACTACATTAATGCTACGATTCTTTTATGCAAAATTTGTTTAAAATAATTTATGAGTCATTCCGTGTGTGCAGTATGGTTTGTGATAGCATCATTCCAAGAATTTCAACACTTACAACAATCTCATTTATATTCTTAGATAGAATGTGAAAATTTGACAATCCTTGACAATTTGACAAAATTTAACTCCAAGAAGAAAAGTCTAGAATAATAATGTTCAGTAACTGAGGGAGAAAATATAAAACAATTCCAAGTTCGGGTTTCAAAAAGAAAAACTGCTCTAACTTATTCACTTAAAGTACCTGTAGCAGGATTGGTTCAAAATCTTTCCTCATTTCATCAGTGGAACTAAATTTTAAAATAATCTCACCAATAATCATTTTGAATCGTGCCAGTCTTACTGCAAAAACAATCGAAAGATTGATTTGATGTGACAGTAGGATTGATTATTAGATTGCAGAAAGATGGACAATATCAATTTGTCACTGATATTCCGATCATTTCATTTCAAATTTTCAATAAATATTGTTATCTTTCGGTTGAAAATTAGTAGAAGATAGTGCTGAAGACAACAAGAACAGAATAAAATGTGCAATCAGACTTGTGATTAAATATTTACAAAATATTGTTACGCAACATTAGCCTTTTAAATTTATCCGTCTTCTTTCTCAGTCCTTCCTTCTACTTCAACCAGCATTAGATACTTCTAAGAGATGGTACTGATTCTTTTGGAGAATTAATCTTTAAAGAAAAAAAAATTGGAAAGTGAGTTCTAAATTAATTAAGTAGCTTCCGGAAAAGTATTTGAATTGTATGAACTACATGCATGAATATGCAAAATATCCCACTTGATCTCAGGTAAAATTAAATTGGAAAATCGAAATTGTTATTTATCGTATGCATACTGAAATTGAAAATTTTTTACATTTTGCTTTAAATGACATAATGAAAGCATTCATGGATGACACATTTCAATGAATCATTTATTGTATAATTTTTCATTCTCAATAACAGGTTGGATCAATTGTATCATTGCATATTATAATTATTTCTTCAAGCCAATAAATATTAAATCGTCTTTTCCGCCGATTTAATGGCGCAAATTCAATGCAGTGATTCACATTTTTGTTTTCCTTTGCCAATGTAACATTTGTATTTTTTGCAGGAGACACTGAAAAAGATATATATAATCAACTTTTTTCAATTGTTTGCTATTTTATATCATCAAGCCCTTGATAATAGTTCTCGAATTCACTTTTTTTTTTTGCTTTTATTGAATGATTAATGTGTAATTTCAATGATTTGAAAGTAATACTGTGAAGAATTAAAATTGTTTAAAATATTTTGTTATCAGTAACTGCAAAGTTTATTTTTTTGAAATAAGTATGAATCACTCAATAGTATAATTTCATTCCATTTCTTTCTTAAACTATAATTTTTGTTCAGCACTAACAATTGTTCCATTCTATTATGTCTCATCATTCCAAAATATGCTTCTTTTCGATAAAGGTTAGCTCCGTCACTTTGTATAATCAATGTTAGTCACCTCGTAGTGGACATTACGACATATAATAACCATCTAGATCTATTCGGTATCTTTTTTGGGTAACCCAGTATCACATACACAGAGAAAAAAAATAGCCATTTATTTGGTTACTTAGAAGTGAATTAACGAAGTGTAATGATGGTATTAAATTGAATGAAGTGGATTAACGAAGTGTAATGAAGGTATTAAATTGAATGACTTTCCGGCAATACCGAATAAAGTTATCCGGAATGTATCTTTGGTTGCAATTTTTATACATTGTTTAAAAAACACTTTTTATATTGCAGTTGTGTATGTGCCTTATGTCGGTAGTTAATATTCTCTTGGCTATATTCCTATTGCTATTTTCTATAATGCAGAAAGGTAAAGGTGTGCATGCTCTTGCAGACTATTTCTGTTTCATCCTATTCATTCTTATTGCCATTTTCGCGGCTTTTTCCGTGATAAAGGAGAATCTTATTTGGCCCTTACTTGGAGCAACGGTAATCCCAATATTTTTAACTTAGTAAGAATCTCACCATTCAGAATCCCTTCTAGAATTTACATCTTTTGCTTCTTCTGATCAAAGTTCTTCATTTAATTGCTTTTTCTGTTCGAGTCTTCTCAAATTTCTTACATGCACTCAATATAATAATAAGGGTTTCGCATCCATCATTAGTTGAACGTCGAACATAAATGATATCAATATTATTAATATCAATGGCAATTTCAGCTAGCCATCTTAATCTCGCTATTGATTGCACTTGCATATCACCTACTTTATTGTTACAGCAATCGAGTTGATAGTGAGTCTTGGCTGTTAATTAGATTGAGAACAAGTGATAGGAAAGAACTAGAGCCAACAAATTTAAAGCAGATTATAACAGGCACTTTAAGTGAAAGTATCATAACTGTAAGACACAGTTTTAATAAAAATGTTAAGATTGAAAAAAAGCTGGTTATATTTTTAGATAGAAGAATTCAGCAGATAGAAAAGTGAAAGGAAAGAGGATATATAGGATAGTTGCAGAACATTTGTGGAAATTCTTCATATCATATCCTCCCTTTCTGTCACTTTCATGAAAGATGATGATGATGATGATGATGAATGATGATGAATGATGATGATGATGATGATGATAATGATGATGGTGGATTCATTCATGAACATAATTTTCAGTTTTCGAAGTTGCCGGTTCAGCGATCATTTATTTAGCCATTTTAATCATTGCTGGATTTTGCACTTTTATTGCAATCCGTTGGCGAATATTTGTTACTCTTAGAAGGAAAGTCAAGAAGCAACGGAATGCATCAAAGGAAGCCAAGGCTTCATTGATACAATGTGAATTATGAATCTAAAGAAAATGAATGCCGAAAAGGGATAATGTCATTTCAGTATGACATCATCATCATCATCACCATTATTTATAATCAAAACGTAAACAACCCAAAATGGCCTCATTAATGACATTAATTAAGATTTCAAATAAAATATTGAAATATTTGACTTCTGTTAATGCTTTAATCTATTCCTATGATGCTATTATTGCAAGCATTTATTCAGGATATTTATTCGCAGCTATCAACATTGCTACTTTCTTTTTACAATTGGGGCGATTCATATCTTTACCAAACAAATCATTATTATTAAATGGCAGTGACAACTATAGAAAAAATTTTAATGATCAAGTAATAGAAAACAAAAGGAGAACTTGTCTTGACTTCTGTTCAGTTTAATTATTTAAATCTTTTACATTGTATGTCATTTTTTTGTCTAAGTAAGTAGAAATCGGAAAGTCTTCCATATAAAACCCCAAATTACAAAAATAAAACTGAAGCAGTGAGGTTTTCAACGGATTCACAATTTTCCAATCAACTATTTATTACTCGGGACAATGGCTATTAGCTTCATAAATTAACTCATATGATTGCATTATGTTTAATTTGACAAACGAGCATATCGTAGTGTTAAATCAACAATTTAAGTATTATTCATATGTTACAAAATTTCAGCTATGTTTAAAGTCTCACAGCACCATAACATATAGAAGTATTCAGTTTTTTCTGACGTGAAATATAGTGTGGACGGAAAGCAAACGTAAGATAAAGTACCAGTAATAAAAAGCTTTAATAACATTACGTTACATGCGAGGAGTTTTTGTCCAAGCAGAAATTACTCAACCATTTTCCTTTCTCACCTATGAACTGTCAGTCTTAAATCTAACAGTTAAGACTTGAGCTCTAATATAACTTTAGCTCTTTTACAGAGAGGCTTCAGCAAACTTCTGAACAATTATTTAAAGTAAGAAGTAAATTGATAAACTTGACTCATGAAAGCCTTTTATGAGTATATTTCAAATATTCGTTACGAATATTACTATCTTTAACATTATCGGATGATAAAAGATGCAATGCTTACATTGAAGATTTCAACAAAGTTGAGAATGAAAAAAAAATCAGTACAATACTGCTCAGGTACACATCTTAATTAAAGGACATTCCCTAATGAACAATTCCAATCACTTTTAATCACATCCTTCATGCCTGAATCTACAAGTAAACTAATCCGGTATCATTATTTAAGCTAATATGGATTCATTAGAACTGTTGTCTGATGTATCGAAGAGTGAATCGTGCTACCTTCCCATTTGGATGATAGATAACGAAAATTTGATTGCCCTCCGACACCGAATCTTCCTTTGGTCGATAACAACAACTGCAATCGATAGAAATCGTTGATAATTAGAGAAAGAAACAATTAAGGAAGAAATAAATATTTGTAAAGAAAAAAAGATTAAAGTCAACCTCTTGTCAGTTGCAAATATCACCAGATTATTCAAAATAGTAACCAAAAAAGGACACGTTGAGGTCACGTCTATTTCTCGCTGTGAACAATCATATTCGTACGATCATAGAGACAAATAAATTCGAATGATAGAGAAAAATTGATACCTTCGAAAACCAGTCAACCTAACGTCAAGTTTATGCTTAATTTCTACGTATGACTGGCACCCGTATGAGCATGGAAATTCTCCGTCACTAAGACGAAAACGTATTCGACTTCCAACCGGAACCTGAAATAATTCAATCGATTTTACCAAAGGTGAAACTACCTTCTTTATAGAAGATGAGCACAGGAATAACGAAAAGGATATTGATGAAGCAGAAAGCCGCCTTGCTGTAATTTTACAGAAAGATAAACAAGGAGCGCTATGAGTGATTTAATAAAGATAATAAATAAAGTGAGTAATTAAGCAATATATCGATGCATAAGTGAAACTATCAGTGATACTACTGGTCCAGTGCCTTAATCGATCAAAAATTCATATAGGCTTACCGATATCCTCCAATAGCAATCGATATTTCCACCCTTTGGACTGGTTAATATTTGCCATTTATCTGTTGCGTGTAATTCAGTGCCACATACTGGAAAAGTTTTTTCTCCGAATTGAGTCAGCAATAGTAATCTTCATTAAAACTTTTATTAGTCCTCTTAGTTTCTTTGAATTCCACTGGCCTTAGAATCCTTTCAAGAGCCCTAGACTTTATCATCTCCTACCTCTCTCTTTTCTCTCTTCAGTTTTGCATTTCCATTTTGTTCTATTCTTCCTAAATCTTAGCACTCTGAATCAGTGCACAACACAGGTTTACTTTGATGATTGAAATATCAGTAGAAATTCTCCCAAATTTTAAAATTTTTTGTGCATAGAGTCTTTCCTTCCCGCGTTTCCCCGCACTACAAACATAGTGCTAGATGCTCCTAATCGATATTCGCACTTGTACACATCCATACATATCATCTGCAATCAGCACTAATGGTGAATGATGAATGAAATTTAGATCTGCAAATGGTAAATCCCTCTTTGCTTTCCCAACCTTTCCCTCTCCCTCGTAAAGCATTCGCACAGTATCCTTCGTATTCGAAATGAACCTGTTTTCGAGTAATTCCTTTCGCAGGATATAATTAATCTCAAAACCAGTTCCGATAAAGAGTGAGAGGAGAAGTGAAACACCTGGGATCCATGCTTATTAGCATCAGTAATAATGGTCTATATCATACATAAATTATCTTATTTGAAATCTTCTGCTCAAAAAAAGAACTTTAATTATTCAAGGTTGAAACGAATCTTCCATAATAAATGAAAATATGTGTGACATCAAAGTGCACATGGAATTCATTAAGGCGCACGTGGATTTTGTTCTTGTTTTTGTATATTTTCAAGATTAATATAATACAATACGAATTTTACTGATTATTTGCATAATTAAACATGAAAGTTGGAAGAAATTATTTTTCAGATGCCTCTTACTCGATGGCTGTAGTATACTGCAATCGTAACCACCAAGACCTTCTGGACATCGACACCGATTGCAGTTATTCGGATCTGGATAGCCTCCTGCTAAACAATTTCGCGGGCCTTGACCTGCACAGGCATCTGTAAGCAGAGTATGTTCGAATTCAGTAGGAGTTTGGATGCTTTTTTTGTTAAGTCTTGAGGTTCAATCTTATCTTTGACTGCTTAATCTCAATAAGCGCAGTTGGCATATATAAATGAGAGTCTGTATATGAAGACGGATACTTAGGCAATAGATATCATTGATCACTTTGGCATCCAAAAAAGCCATTTTTTCGGTACCCATCGTCGTTACATATTTCAATTCTTTGGGAACAATAGTAAAATCCGATACACGAATTGCATGCGCTACAGCATGATAATGCATCAGTGACCCGTAATCATAAGGTATACGTCGGGGTGATATCTAAAGATATAAAAGAATTAAAAAAAAAGAAAAAATAAGAAATCTTTTATGCTCTTCTGCGGAAGTTTCATAGTAAAATTGATCCAGAATACTAGCAAATAACTCATTTTGCGCAATTATCTTGTTAGTGCCAAAAATCTTAGATATTAAAATGCTTCATTTCCCGCATTCTTGATCATTGAGAATTGTCAGATCATAGAAGATAATTCTTTATCCCTAATGCTTGTACACCAAACAATTTGTAAGAGTCTTTTTATAACAGAACAAAGTTGCAGACACCAAGATGTGTCCTTAGTGAATCTGTCATTTAATTTATCAGTAGTGCACGCTCTGCCTTTTGTTTTCCCAGGTCCTGCATATGTTTGTTCTTTCATCTTTCCGTCACACACTTGAACTAAATTGATTTTTAGATTTTGAGGTAAAGCTGAATTTTAAAATTAAAATGATAGAAGACATGCAGGAGGAATGAAATTAATTGAAAGAATGAAAGTAGAAGTTAGGCAAAGTAAATTCCGGATTGCATAAATTGGATAGAAGTCGAAATATATTCTACGTATCGTCGTGATATGAAATAAAATGAAAGCAATTCTCCCTGCTCAAGTGGCTTTTATCACAATTCCCTAAATGTTTACTTACCGTAACTAAGATATTTGCGAATTGTTAACATATCTTTTGAAATACTGAAAATTTTCTGTTAATATTTTAAACAATGTTATATTCATTGCAAATGTCTCGTTGACTTGCGACCTTTCGAATTTTCAGTAAATTGTTTGGAAATGTTCTTACTTTTCAATGAACAAATTTTTGATAAATTTTAAAAGTCTCTCACAAATGAAAATACGACACCCTAAGTATATTAGCCAATTTTAAAGTTTACACTAAAGAAAACTTACTTGTCTAATGCCAAATGCTTGAAGCATACTCCGGAATGGCATGAAAGATGCCGTAGCTTCATCCATTACGTTTTTCCAGTTGATTGAGATGTACTGATCCCGATCAGGGCGTTGATGGGTATGCCAAAAGCCCAATGCATGTCCGGTCTCGTGCGCCACAACGTATTCCTTTAGATATTCTAGATATTTCATTGATCGTATGATTGTTTTCCACTAGGGAGTTAACAAGATAGATGGTTCTGTGAGATATGTCACCAATGGAGGACAAACTACGAGGATTTTCTAATTATTATATACATCGTACTGATGGCGGTATTGTTGTATACCAGACTTGGCTAGATAAGAATCATCGAGGAATCTTAAAATTACATTTGAAATCAAGTTTTAAATTTGTTACGTTATTGTATTACTTGCCTTAGAAATATTTCATCAATTTGAAAAAAAAATTTATCACGCCATAGTTATTTTTGTCATAGATAATCAAATATTCAAATTAATATTTACATAATGTGCTCATTGTTAAATTCACATATGGTTTATTCATCAGTTAATCTACTTTTAAAATCAGTTCTTGAAAAAGGAGAGATTGTTGAAGTACGTTTTGAAATTACTATTCGTCATGTTCAACTAAGGAGCGTTATTCAGATTATTTAAATTGATTAACTTTCCTTCCTTTCCGCCATTATTTATTACCCTCGAACAAAAATGAGTGAAATTTCAAACTAGGTTCTAAAACCAGCCTTTTTATGGTACACACACACATACACACACACACACGCACACACACACACACACACACACACACACACACGTACATACACACACATACATATGCACAAATATACATATATGGTGCTGACATGGACGTAGTTTTTACGCATTCATTATTAGTATTTGTGAATTTTTGGAAGATTCTGGGAATAAACTTTCTTTCTTTTCAATTGAATATGAGCAGAGAGGTTGCCATGAAAGTCATTATTGAAGTTATCAAGCAAGCAATGCAAATAATTCTATGAAAAGTTAATCAAAAAATAGTAAAAATGAACTGAGTGAAAATAAAACTGAAAAGGGAAAAAACGACATTTTAATAAGTCAGACAAAGTTCTTACTTCAGCGCATTCACTTCCTATGATAATATCCTGATATCCGCCATTTCGTCCAATAAATTCCGTGAAACAGCTATCACCTCGTTCAAGTACATACCTACAATAAACTACTCTTTTTTTCATTTCAATTATTTTGAATAACATAGTTAGCCATCTGAATTAAATTTAATAGGGTTAAGTCGTATTAAAGTGCAAATTGAGATGTGACAAATTTTACTATTTTAAATAGAAACTGAATTATTCCAAATGATGAGTATCATCTAAATGAACACGAGAGATTGTATCTACAATAATATCAAAATGAAAATAGAAGAAGGAATATACCTGATCACATCTCTTGCTTGTACATTTTCCTGAAACCTTAGACATGTGGCTTCTTCCCACATACGTATTCCACGTCGGATAAGATTTCGAAAAGCATCTGAAATAATTCCCACTTTAATCAGCCGTCATTTATTTTTACTAATTTAGAAAATGTATATCCATTAATAGGTAATCGTTGTACTGCACATGGGAAACTTTCCTTATACTTTTCTTCCTTGTACCGCAATGAATCAAAAGTTTCACATGAACAAATGGCAAAATTCCATTTGATGTGATTAATTATACAAAATGTTTGGAACACAAATACTGTACATGTAAGTAAAACTGCCATTGAAAATTTCAATTTGTTCAGGTCAATTTCATAAATTAGCTAATACCAAGCATCCAACAATAGATCATTATTTTTATTATATGCAACATATTTTTAACCTTTGATAACTTCTGGCAATCATTGATATTTTAACTTTTCGTTTCAGCAAATTGTTTATTTTGCATTTATTATGCCTTTGAATTTTTATTTGAATTTTTATTTTTCATTTGTAAATTATCTATTTCGAAAATTAAACCGAATAGAATACTATGAATACGGCAAGTATCCACAAGTTATAGAATCTCTGCAACAGTCGAATAGTGTGAATGAAATGAAAGGTTAAAGCATTTCAAGAAGAGCGTTGAAAACTTCGTCATTGATGTTATCCCCTTTGATATTATTATCTCATCACTAATACAAATGAAACTTTAATTAGATATATAGGAAAGGCAATCTATGGATATATTAACATTGCAAAATTAAAATCTGTAAGATAATCGAATACCTTACGTTGCATTACAATACGACAAAATATAACTGAAGACATGTGATTCAGATCAGATGAAAGTATTGATAAGACAATTTATGAATATATTTGTTTGAAACTGAATGAACATTTATTGATAAAAATGTAATCCTCAAAATGCATTCAAAACAAATCTTTGAAGTTGATTTAACTTCAATATTTTCAGATGAAATATTTCACTCTGAAGTATCAGAATGCGAAGAAAAACTTCAATTGATTTATTAGATAATTAAACTTTATTCAACTATTATCATTTTTAACTTAGCTAGTGAGTTCAATACTTGTGATCAAACAAGTCAACTTCTAAAGGTAATTAATTGCTTTGACGAGCTGCAAATTCGATATATGGGCAGATTTTAATGAATGTCCAAATTTATTGTCAAATTATTAATTAATTTTTACAAATTAGCAGATATTCTGCAGGAGTATTTCATTTGCAAATGCTGGCAATAAATATTTTTCAAATTCTTTTAGAATGAATAAATTTGCTGTACAAGAAGAATTGGTTTTAAATTTTAGGTAATTAAACTTTCTAGACAATTAAAAATTTTACAAGTAAATTTCCAAAGTTGTTTAAATTATGCTACTATAGCGATCTAATTGTACCTTTGCTGATTTCGCTTAATTTAGTAATACTTTTCTTCTAAATTCCCTCTTATCAAATATGTGGGGGAAGAAACTCCCCCACTCCCTCATGGGTACGTCTCAAATATATCATTTCTATGAAATCTACCTTATCATAGCAAAAGTAAAATAAAATTAAAATGCTTTCAGTTGATCAGGATGATGATAGTAATGATAACGATAATGATGATGATAATAATAATGGCTAGTATCCGTTTTAACTGCAATCATCAATTAAAGCCGGTCACAAAAATGGAACATAGAAACATATAGTAGTAGTCGGGAGAAGAGTAAACAGATATTCTTCTTGTACCTCTCTCATTTAATCATTCAATCAATTTCATGCAGCAGCCTGTTTCACTTGTCCCTTCCAATAATAACTTTCCTAATTCAAACAAGAAAACCGGTTTTCTGACCGGATGAATCAGATGAATTGTAACTAACTGCATAAAATTAGTCAAATATTGGTTGGAAAGTCAAAAAGAATTTGTTACGGTTAGTTTAAAATGTGTCTTCAAAGAAGGAAATAGCAAATGTTACAATGTGTATAACCTCCTGGAACATTCCCTTCCTTTCTTGTTAATCAAAAATGATACAAAAGAATTATCATTCAATTAACATTTTCATTTTTATCATTAAAATATTATCACTTATCATTTTTCGCTAATTTAAGTCACATCTAATATTTAAATTAAAAATTTGACTATTACTAGAAAAGAGTAAAGGTCATCAAAAGAATATCGAGGAAAACACTAAATGTTGTAGCAACACATTTTGACCAGTAAAAGCAATTTTTCTTGTCACCTGATTTATTGCACACATGAGAAGCATAATGATGATTTCGAATAGATAAAAAGTAATGATTAGCCTATATAGGTTTAAAGTCTCATCTCATACCCCAATAATTACGTTTAATCCTTTGAATAAATTTATTGATGATTATTAATTATTAATCCGCGACAAATGTGGCTTTATAAGAAAGTAGTGCGAAAAGTTTGTCTCCCTTGAATTGTTCAAATCAAGTTTTGTGAAAAAAAATGTGAATGCAATTCGCGATAGATAAAAGTGGAAATTTAAGTAAATGATTTTATAATATATTTGAACAAAGAAACGTCCAGAAGGCAATAACTAGTCTCATCAAATATTGCATAGTTTCCTGTTGTTAATTAATAATTCGTTTTGTTTTTTTTTTTTTTTTCCGTTGTGACTAATTTCAGTGATATCAATGAATCTCATAGTCAATGATATCATCGCAATAATTTTTGTTTGCAATCAAATCAAACATTCTCATTAATTTTGTCATTCACATGCATTTGTTGTGATATCAGGTGGGTTGTAAATTGTCAAACAGCCTGCAGAAATGCCAGAATCTCATTTTACCAATTGCATCTCATCGTCTCGTAAACTGCAACCAAATAATTAAATAGCAGACAGCGTTTCATAGCAGGGCGGGAATGACTGCGAGATTTTTCAGATTTTTTAGTTAAGTGTAAATTCTAGTTTATGTAATAACTGATTTAAAGGCCTGTTCAAGTTCATTCAAATTACACTGTTGCAAAACACTATCCTATTGTAAATCAGAAAGTATCATTGCAGTACCTGTCCTTATCAAATCGTAAAACCTACACATACTACTTTGTCTCACAATCCGAACATCTCAATTTGTCACACCGAATGCAAATAAGAGATCTTTGAAATTATGGAAAAAAGATGGAAAGAAGTTTAGTAAAGTATTAAAGTGAATTATGGGATATAGATTCAGAATGTTAAATGATCGGTGCTTTTATTGACAGGGAACGCCTAAAAAATTTGTTAGTCGTACAAAGCTGAGCATAGTCTAGCTTATATTTGTACTATAAATTAATGAAGTGGAAAAATGACATGTGTGAATTTAAATAATGAATTAAATCTTGTTGAAACATTATACGACCAACAAATATTGTTAGTATCGAGCTAACATATCGAATATTATTGCTGGATGTAAAAATAAAGCAAATTGTTGAAGTTTCTAAGATTGAGCGAGCTAACATATCAGGTTTCTGAAACAGAGCGAACTAATATATAAGATAGAACGATAAACATATCAGGTTACTAAGACAAGCCAGGCCAACATATCAGGTTCCTAAGATAGGCTAACATATCAGGCTTCTGAGACAGGTCGAGCTAACATATTAATTTGGTCTTATCTTTTTGCATAATTCAGTTTTTCGATTCACACATATCTGTAGTGAAAATTCAACAGTATAAAAATGTGCTTGATATAATGGCGACAGAAAACTTGTGATAGAAGTGATGCCAAGGTCGAGTCAAATGATGTAGATAGAATCGGATGATAGGGCACTTTTTAGGCAATGTCTTCTAATATCACTTCCACTTCCTTCTTTTCCATGATCTTTTTATGTGAAGTATATCCGAGGTCACGAAAATCAATCACTTGAGAAAAGTCACATTAGTTATTATAATGGTTTAGGAAACTTAAATGTGAAGGAGAAAAAGTTCTAGCAGAATTCAATCCTTTTCATCATTTATTTGCTAATGATCTAATTTTAATTACTATATATATACTATAACAAAAATGACAAAAATCAAGAGATCAATATCAAACTCAGATTAGTACTATTGTTATTGTTGTTACACATTTAAACAAAGAGGCTTGAAAAGGTAAAAAACTTGAAATAACGAAGGACTTGTTTTGTAATTTTTCCATTATCTCCCATCCTTTCCCCCCCAATTTGAAATCTTTTTCCCAGTTGTTCTCGAATCATGTGTATCATATAACTATACTGTGCATTTGCGCCATACAAATAGAAATTTTAAAATCGCTGAAGAATCAAATAATACATGCATTACAATCATCAGAATATTTGACATATACAATAACAATTATTCTTCATCAAATGCATTCCAAACTTTTTTCTAATAAAATTTGAATCTTTCACAAAGCGATCATTTTAACAAACAACAACTATTACTACTAATAACTACAATAACAAATGTTAATTTATTTCTTAAACAAATACATAAGCATTTTTTATTTGTCATGCAAATATATAAACTATTATTTTCATTTCAGTAATAAGTTTGAAGTGCATTCAATAAAAAGCAATTAATTGTTTGAAAGGAAACAAGATATTCATGGATGAATTATGCTAAAATAGTTGAAAAGTATATTGAAAAGCTAAAGCTTAGTTTGGGAATTTAAAAAATAATTGAAAAACTCACAATCTCCACCCCATATAATATAGGGAATTGTTATAGAAGGCCATTCGTATAAAGGCCCAGCAATAATTTGACGTCGGTGTCTAAGCCAGTTGAATTCAGTTTTGGATACCCGTTCGATGATACCAATATGTAATTCCTTACTGGAACTCATTACATCCATACCGGGAAGCATTGGTAATGTACTGTTTATTAGCAATATTGCTTCACATATTTGAATAGATAGCAATAAAATAATAAATGGAGATAATTGCGCCATAATAGTCCTGTGAGATCCAACGAAATAATATAGGAAGATCAGCAATTCTTGGATGTAACTATTCCTTTAGACGTGTGATTACGTCTAAAAATAAATATCACACTGATCCGTGACGTTTTTCGTTTTTTTTTTTTTTTCCTGGATATAATAAAATGCAATAGAGGGAGAACAGAGGGCGCAAATAGCTGTTATTGCTGTTAGTGACAAGCGATAACGAAGGAAGTCAAAAAGAAGTAACGAAACTAAGGAGCTTCTTGCGGGAAACTGGAATAAGACTACCGTGTTGCTCTGCTTGCAGATGTGATGATGATGATTGCCTTGCTTTTCCTTCACGGGGTATTACCACAAGCGCCGCATCTAATTGCTAAAAGTGGCATTTGATAACCTTGGTGATGCTAAACTGATAAAGCTGACAACAAGTAACAACCAAACGAAGAAGAGAAGGGAAAATTTGTTGCTTGTTTGATTATTTCTTCTTTTGGTTACTCTAATACTTCATCGGTGCTGTTTCTACTGCTGCTGAACACAAATTTAAATGTCCTTGTATCTTGGATAGATTTAAAATATATTACTGAAATTCTCGTTTCGGTAGCAAAACCGATTTTCCACAATACCTGTAAGCCAGTTACAGATTAGCTGTACATTGATTACGAAATGAATTGATAATAATGTTGATTAGTTCTTTCTTTCTACGCTTTTTCCAGGTTGAATAAGTTTCGAAAAAACTAAATAGAACAATGTAATACCAAATGTCACTTTCCCTTTAAAATGTAAGCCTTGTCGTTATTATTTTAGAAATCCAAAATATGGGAAGGTTACAGGTCATTGCTAGCATTTCTGCGAATTGAAACTTCTGGAATTTTCTTTTTTAACAACTTCTCGATTCTGCAAATGGAATGCTTCAAAATATCAGTTCTTTCTTGTCCGGTTTTTTAAGTTCTAATCCACGATTAGTTTCAGACAAGTAGCAATCAGCAGCATCTCAGAAAAAGATCATTACACATGCAGTTGCATTAAAAGAGTGACCATTCGGACGACGATGATGACGTCCACAGCAGTGACGACGACGATGACAACGATGCTCCTGATGATAACTCAACTGAACTTAATCGTAGCCTGCGATACTCACACCGATAAATGCCAACCCTATTTGTGGTAGATAAATTTTGTAAATTTTTTCATATAACGTGAGTCATGTCAACTTGTTTATGTCTGCCATTGTATAAGTGAACAGAGATGTAAATATTGTTCTCTCTCTCCCCACTCCACCCATCTCCCTGTAATGCCACACCTCTAATAACTTTTCCCTGGTACAATTATTTCCCAGGCTTATTTTTGCACCATTAAAGATATCTTTGTACCTTGTATTATATCTACTGCATATGTATGATTATCATTATAATTGTGATTAATTTAATTTAACTTATAAGCATAAATCTTTTTGTCATTGTATAAGTGAACAGAGTAGTAAATATTATAATTTCTGTGTGTTTCTGTGTTGTGTGTATATGTATGTATATATATATGTGTGTTATATTTGTGTATGTAAGTGTAGTTTGTGTGTGTCGTGTATGTGTGCGTTTATTAAAATCAACATGTGTCACAGCCTTTAACCTCCATTATATATCGAATAGTATTAAAATTGAGTGTTCACTCAGCAGCTTAACTCTATGAGCTTTTTTCTCACTTGTAATTTTCCTTTCTAAAATTTAGACTTCAGTAACTGTCGACCAATTCGTTGGCCAATTAGCATCTTTATCTCTAATGAAAGGACAGTATACATGTACATTATTCCCGAGATTGCTTACTTCTATCCTTCTCGCTCTTCAATTGTAAAAATTAATTTTCTCATTTAGCGGAACTCTCCTCCCTCCTCCCCTGCAATAATTTCCGGAACGAAATACATTAATTCAAATTAGTAATTGAAAGGTTGGAAAAAAGACCGCCAAAATGATATTAATGAATTTAAATGGGTTTGATTATGTATAATTGAAAGGATTCAACTAATTGAAAAAAGCGAAACTCGATAAGCAATTTGTACTTAGTTGTACATCACAGTTGGATTAGTGGCGAAATTAACTAAGCTTTTAAAGGAAAGAGACAAAAAGTGAAGGATATTTGGTACCACGAAATGTTGTCAAAAATAGGTAAGATTTTTGCTAATTTCAGTCTGGGTAACGTTCACTTTCTCTCATTAATAACCTTCAAAATAGAATACATTTTAAACTGTAACGTTCTCTTTTGGTGACATTATAACACTATTTCTACATTTGACCTTCGACATCCGCCGATACATTTTCTCCCTTTGAAGGATTTTTTTTTCGATGTCTGAAAGGAACAAAAACCACAACACATGTACACATATGCATACATACACACACACACCCATACACACATACATACATACATACATAACACATACATGCATACATACATACATATACACACATACATGCCCTGAAGTAAAATGAATTCATGGAGAAAAACACGTTACAGACAAATAGTAAATTAAATGAGAAAAATGAAGTGAAAAATCATTACATGTTTGATTCTGAAGTTATGCATGGAAGATGTGACATGTCACCTTGAAAGACAATCTATTCGATCAGAGGAGTAACTATCAAAGCATTATAAGAATCAATGTTGCAGTAATCATTTTATTATTTTTCGCATATTTATAAAAGCATAGAAACCTTATTGACCAAGTTCGTCCGTGTGTTCCTTTCTCCTTCAGTCCACTTTGGACCATTTTAAAATATTCAAATGCTTCCTGCAAATATCACTGTTTTATGACAGGTCAGAAGTAGTATTTCAGAATCATCATAGAAATGTCCTCCCAATATTTTCCACTATAACGTTTGAATTGTCCTCCTGACATTTCCATTCGAGATTAAAATCATATTTTTGCTTTTATTTTCAATAATTGTATAGGATACGATCATTTGCTGTCGAATACAGTATATTAAAAATGGGCATCAACTTTGAACGACTGATGGGTGCATTTCGTTTCTTTGGATTCATATCAAATCATGCTCAGTGTGATCATATCCAAGACAAGAATGAAGTTGAGGTTTAGCTAATGCTCGACAAATAGCTTTAGCTTTAGTTTCGCAGTTTCAAATTTCATCTTTGTTTGTATGCAAATACTCCATTCCACCTTTGTAATGCATTCAAAAAAATCATCTTAGTGTTAATTTCAAATGTTTTCATTGATTATCAACGCAATAAAAGTGATAAAAATCCTTCTTACAAATGAAAGGAAAAATAGTGATCGAAATGAATCAATGATTGTTTAAGATAACCAAATTATCCGAGGAAACGTTGCGTCATATAACCATCACTTTAATTGGAAGGAAAGCATTGAGAGAGTTGTCAAATTGAAACTGAACAAGTCTGACGACAAACTGATAATGCATCTTTTTCAGAAATAGCTTACTGAAAGGAGACATAATTGCAATGACAGCGACAGCTATATTTGAAGCATTTTAGTTTCAGTATTTTTAACTTCCAATTTTGCAGTTATTTGCTAATTAACCACTTTTAAATTGATAAATCTATTAATAAAAATTTTGAAGAAACAAATAAATTGAAAAATTATTCGAAACAGGTTTGGTTTGGGCAAGGATGAATTGGGAGTAATGAGAGACTTCGATGTCAAAGCAGGAAATAAGATAGCAGAAGAAAAACACGTTTTTCATGAGATTGCATTTGGATGCAATCCAGGAGAAGTTACGATAAAAAAAATGCTACAGTTGACAAGATATGTGACATCAACAGTTGGGAAGATAATGAGTGCGAGTATGCAAAAAAGAACAATGTTATGCTACTATTACATTATAATTTATATGACAAAACAGCATTTAAAATTTGCCGGATAAATTCAAATTTAAATTTAGATTTAATGCCAGAAGAATTAACATATCTACTTATTTATGTAACATAGCAAGGAAGATATTAAAGTGAACAAGACGAAAAGAAATTGAGAGAAAGAGGAGTAGGCTAGAAGAAAGTGAATTCTATAATTATTCAGTTGAATTTTTGTTTTCGCTGTGAGATATAGACTGAAGAGTTTTTGGAAAGGTAAAAGTAGTAATTATTGAGGAGGAATTCTAAAGGAAGCAAAAGTAAAAAGTACGAAGTAATCGGTGATATTTCCTTCTCCTTCCTAAATTCTAACTAACGAAAGCTAAGGAATAGATCAGATGTTTAATCATCACATCTTAAGAAATGTATTCCAAATTGTATAACTTTGCATATTTCCTTAAACTCAATATGTAAAAGCTGTTATTCAGGAATGATAGAATCTAAGGTAAAATCGGTGAAGCAATAAGATAAAGATATGTACGAAATTATCTAATCACCTAAATCGTGATTATGAAATAGGAATGTAAAAATCCAAACAAATCGAAAAGTTGTCCTTATGAGAAGACTGATAACAAAGTCATATCATTTATTTAAATTCTTTAAAATACTGACAAAATTCATCTACCGCCACAAGAGAGTTCAATGAAGTTACAGTCGTACCCAATTCATTCCTTCTCTCAAAGTAGCCCTAGCGTGAAAGCAAAATGCCTGCTACCTTCGTTGCGTGACAATGGCAAACGCGACATGATATCGAAATACTCGAAGTGACACTGATAAGCTCGAGGTACATTCCTCTCCTATTCCTTTCACTCACAAAGATCGAGAATTCTCAGGCTTCCATCTTTCCACTGATATTTTTTAACAAAGAACAAAAATAAAGCTGCTGCTGTCACAGGCAATCCCGAAATCTTTTCCTGTTATCAATAGCAAACATTTCGGTGGTTAGTCTCGGTCCTCCTGTTTTTCCGATTTTATTTTTGTTGTCTGGTCTGTTAGGCACGGATGGCAGGTTACGGAATATCCTAGATCTATCGCGACGCATTAAAATACTTCGGTTCTTCTGATTTCATTTTTAGAATGACGTAACATTCCCGTGCATATACGATACAAGCAATAAATTCTTTAACAGTCAATCTATCCTTTATTCATTTTTGCATATTACGGATTTCTCTTTTGCAGAATTGTCTGTTGTAGCAATGGACGAAGTGAGCTCAAGACAGAGTATGAAACATGTGGATCGTGGAGGATGGAGGGTATGTACTAACTGTTAGCTCGTTTGCTAATTACAGGTAAATTGTTGAAGGATATTCACATTTATATTCGTATTTATATACTTTTGATCATTTCTTAATCTTATCAAGCCCTATGTAAACATAGAAGCTAAGGAATTCTTCTGAGGAATAAATGGCATAAATCAAGCAATAAATGAAGCTAGTCTTAATTATTGTCCCAGATCCTAAGTGATAAATTAACCATGACGATAAACTGAGGTTTACTTCTCACTATATTCATAACCATCCGTTACTTATTTTCATCACTTCCTCTTTGTCTCACCTTATCGGTACAGAAGCTTAGTGATAGTCATCTCTTTATTCTAACCCATCTCTTGCTGTGTAGCATTTACCCGCATTTAACCGTAATTGTACAACTTGAATATTCTGCCAGTTAGAGTAACAGGATAATTTTAAAACGATTATAACCTCAATAATTTTTTAACTTCGGAAGCAATCCTATTTCCAAAGTTCAAAAAGTTGTGAGATTTTGATTTCAGTGTTCGCCAGTGTAATTGATATCGGGAGGACTATGTCGTTACGAAAGATATGCAAAACTGTGTCACAGGCATTGCCTGCAACAGTTGCTTGGTCATTAATAATCGTTGGCACGGGATGTTTTTTTATCTGCTCGCTCCGGCAATAATTTTACAATTCTCGGCTTGGGGCTATGTTTTATGTGCTCTCGATGCTATTCTATTTCTTTTTGTTATGTCCAACCTATTTATGGCAACCACAATGGATCCTGGAGTTCATCCTCTCGGTCAGTCCTCTTTAAAATATAAGAGTTAGGGGATAGAATAGTTCGAGAATTATTTTACTCCTTACCCATGTCCTATATCATTCAGAAATTGTTTTTTTACTGGATAATGAAAGTCGAATAATCAGAAGTATTAAAAGCCTAGTCAGGAAGTAAATTATACCGAGTGGTTTGACGGTAGGTATTACGAACCTCTTTCAGGAGACCCATGCACAGTCGTACTGGACTTATAGACACATGTGTTTAATTACCATAAGTTTTGATGATGGTTTGTGATTCATCTGAAATAGTTTCAATATTTTCTTTCAAGTATCTCTAGTTGGGTTGCTCGTGAGATGCCAATAATTTCTTATTGAAAAATGATCAATCGCTATAGCAAGCGCTGCGGAAGAAACGCAGTTAGACGATTTTCGTTCACCGCTTTATAAAAACGTGGAAATCAACGGTATCACAGTTCGTATGAAGTGGTGCGTTACATGTAAATTCTACCGGCCGCCAAGAGCATCACATTGCTCCGTATGTAATCGGCAAGTTGGCATTTTTGTGTTTAATGTTTATTCTCGTTTTCAGACTAAGCGTATTTTTATGTTGTAAAGGTCATTCCGTTGAGATGATGCCAGATAATGCATTGCTAAGCTCACTTTTCTTTTTATACTTTTTTCCAACGATAAAGATCAATCATTTGGTTTCCAAAGTTTCCTTCTTAGTTACATTCTTGTTTCAAATTCACATTGCTCCTGAAAAAACAGGACTGAATATTTTTACAATCGGAAAGCTATACCTTTGTATTAAATGAAGTCTTTTTTGTCCGATGTTAAGCTGCTGTTTGATTAACTCAGTAAAACAGAATTTGGCTTTTTTTAAAGGATGTGCATTCCAGTATACTGTTAGAATTGTCTACTATCAAATTCTTTGTTTATTATTTTTCCAAGAAAAAGCAGAAGCAAATGGCACTTAGGAAGTAAAGAATTATAGATACTGATTGCCAACTGCTTTCTTCTCTATAGTATTCGGTTAAGGACGAAATCTGTACCAACGAATGTAGAGTTGCTACAGCTGTGCTGTATTTTCAGATGTATAGATGCTTTTGATCATCATTGTCCTTGGGTACACAACTGCGTTGGTCGACGCAACTATCGTTATTTCTTCTTATTTTTATTTTTTCTTAGTCTGCATATGATTTGTGTTTTCTCATTGGCGCTGAGTTACACAGTTCTGAACAGGTCCGTTCCATGATGTTTCAAAAGGCCTCTCCTATACCATTCTAAGAATAATAAATTAATCTATTCTTGTTAGTGGACTTGGAAATATATTGCATGGATAATGTTATACCTTCGTTCTTTCTAGGTGTTTATTGCAGAGCGGATTTGCTGACAAGGCCGAATATGTGCTCAATTGTTCTGATGGCACTTTGTGTGTTGCTGGCGGTACCTGTCGTTGGCTTGACCGGTTTCCATGTTGTTTTAGTTGTTCGTGGCCGCACAACCAATGAACAGGTTTCAGCATATTTGCTTACACACTTTGCTTCATATTTTACTTCACATTTAATTATTTTCTGTACTCATGGAATATATTTTAGGTAACGGGGAAATTTCGGTCGGGATACAATCCATTTACAGTTGGTTGTTGGGGCAATGTTCGTCGTACTCTATGTGCAAGTCAATATCCTTCGTATGTTTTTTTTTATTTTCATTATTAAAATACAGCTGAAATATCTGAGAGTAACTGATTTTCACACATATGTGCGGTCAGTTGACAAGATTAGGGTTATACGGACAGTATTAACAGAAAATTTGATTATTGCAATCTCTTACCTTTCCATTTCTTATTATCAGGAAGGCCTGAGAATAATGATTTCTAAAATTTCAGCTTCGAGACGGTGTCGACAAAGAAAAGCCGAAAAGGTGAAAAAGGTTTTAGAGATGGAATGCCATCTATGGTATATGTTCCTGACAAAAATTCTTTCTCCAAAGGAGGTGGACGTATTAGAGTGCGTTATCCTTGTTTATTATTTAAAAATTTTCAATATTTACGAATTTAATTTCATTTGATGAGTATCTTCATCTATTTTGTTCATAATATTTGGGATTTTCAGATGCGACAAGTTCCAGATGATGATCAGTCTATTGGCACTGCAGTTTCGATGAGCCATTCATTTCCGGAGAAAGGATCGAAATGTAATTTATTCGATGAGCAGGATAATAAAAGTTTGCGCCGACAAAGTGCTATATATCATGTAAGTCTAACAATCCATCTACTCCGAGATGATCTTAAAGCTTTTTTCTGCTTATCCAATAAAATTTTCTTATAGCACTTTTGTTTGAGTATAGATTTCGCTACTAAAGATCCACATCATTTCAAGTTTCTTGTATATATGAGTACCATCCAACAGCAAGAAATTTTCGATAGTATTTCAGAGTCGGCTGTGACTTAGTAGACGACTGCACTTTAAATATTATTAATTGATTTTTTTAAACGAATTTATAGTGTTACCCAGTCTGATACGTCATCTTGATATGTAAACGTTCATAGCCATTGTATTTCTTTATTAAACGGAAAAATAATTCCAGGCAGCTGTGGAAGAATCGATGCGTTCAGCGCACAATAAGATTACTATGCAGTGCAGCACGAGTGATAGTAGGATGTCCCCAGTGACCATTAATGACAAGGAATCAGTTTCATCACCGGCTGCTTCAAGTGATTTCGGAATGATTCGTTCAGAAAGTATATTTGCTAATGTTAATTCAGATCCCGCCAGTGGTTTTCGGTTTGTCGAGAATGGTGGGCAACTGATTGATAAGTCGAGACCTCTGAAGTTCACTGATGCAGTGCGTATTCATGAAAGTCTCAGTACCCATAATGTAAATTCATAATGTTGGTGTCTCCTTGTTCTCTCATTTCTGTCAAAAACATTAGATTTTGGTAACAATGCGATGCTTCAGGTTTACTTTTAGCTGTTAGTTTTACTTCCGGTTTCTGCATACATATGACAATGTATGTTAGTCAAGGGATTACGGAAGAGAGTGGGAAGCGAATGACTAATCTTTATAATATCTTTTTCATCTTCATAATCAAAAATTTATGTCTTCGTCCTAATTTTTCAATTGCTCAGCTAGTGGTTGTGAGGTTATCCAATTTTCCAATCGTCGTTTCATTGCTTATTTATTTTCGCATCCTTTTTATTCCAAAAATCCGTCCGAAAGTTTTTAATGTTTAACTACCGTTTTGTTGTGATGACTTCACTATGGTTCCCTTCAAAGGCTTTCCTCGTTGCACTCATAATGTGTTCGTACAACACTCTATTTTTGATTCCGTTCTAATATCGCTTATATTAGGTGTTTCTCTTTTAATATCTCTCTTACCAGATGTCTAAGATATACATCCCTGCAAATACTGCTAATTTTTAAAAGTTGATACGGGAAAGGATTGAGAACAAGGAACACAGCACTACACGTGTTAGGATATACAATTATGTTGGAGCATTTCCTGTACATGATTTTTTTTTGCCTTAAATATGTCAGTCACCAATAAGTTTCGCGAACAATTTCGTATTACATAGTTTGGCTAATTTGTACTTTTATCATATTATATAGTTTCAGAGCTCCTTTTTCAGGGTGATACCCATTGTTTTCTCACTTCTAACATCTATATTGGTTTTTTAGCATTGTTTATCTTGTGAGGATCTATCCGTTCCTATAGATTCTCAGTGTTCTGGAATTTATGTGATCTACATTACAATGAAATATGAAATTTAGTACCTGGAATTGTTTTCCTTATTCATCGAAGCTGCTGTGAAATGAAGAGCTTTTTTAAACAGAGATTTTGTCTCATAGGCTGCCTCCTGAAATTTGATCCGTTATGGCGATAAGAATGTTAACTCTTAAACTTTTTTAGTAAATAGAAATTCGTGATTAAATTATACGGAGTCTCTCTGTGTAGCTTTACTCATTCTAGGTAATACAAAGAGAGATATGCTTACCCTGCAATTCATACCACTTAAGTTTTCACAGCTTCTAGCCTGTCATGCGTTTGTCAGTGTTTTATTATTCTTTCTGTCGGCTTAGCTTTTTTTGAATATTTTTGATCGATATGTATTGATTTGTGTGGTGCTTGGATTGGGAAATAGTTGTTTGTTATTCAATCTTGTTCGATATTTACTGAATCCATTTAATCATTTCATAAGTTTTATCATCCATAAAAAACCTGGCACAGCCTTTAAAATTCGAGCAATGGTTGTTTTGGTCATTTGTCATTCGCGTTGCGGCATATGCAGAAATTTCGTCACTTAGATGGGTATTATGAAAACATTGGAAAGGTGGAAGGGAACGATTTTACATTTATATCCAAAGAAATCGTTTATTCGGATATCTTTTAAATGTGAATGTGTGATTTTTACCCTCACTTTTGGTATGTGGCATGGCACTTATGACGCCTTACTTTCTTAAGGTTATTTACGGTTTTTAAGTTGTAGCTTCAAGCTTCTTGAAATCCAGTGAGATTACTGAAAATTTTTCAATTCTAAATGGTTTTTTTTTCTTTCTGTAACTAATAGAGTGATATATGTGAGATATACAAAAATGCTTGACATTTTTGTATATCAGATCAGCGGGTCTATAACTAGCACGATTACTTCTTTTTCGCTTTGTTGCATGTATGATAGGTACTATAAAGCAGTATAAAGACAGTACCTGTGAGTGTTTATTTTTTGAGTGTTTTGTCTTTTGGCTATGTCACTGCTGTTATGTTATACATATGTGCTTTCAGTGAAGTGTATCATAAAATCCTGTTGGCTTATAGCCCTCATCTTGGTCTTCTGTTCCATCACGTAGTGCATAATTACTGATCAAACTGCATTAGCAAGATAAGGTTATATAGTATCCGAAAAGTACCATGACTTGAGTATCATCGGGGCTGCCTTTGTAAGTGATGCTGAGGGTCGCACAGACCTTTTTGAATCATCTTGGGGCAGTTCGAATCCCATTAAATACATTGTTAATTCATCTTATTTTCCGGGAACGTAAGATGAAAACTTATTTGTATTGATGGTCGCTAATATTCTAGAACTGGTAAAACAACACTTCTCTTCATTGTCTGCTTAGAGGCGAAACGTTAGATTCCCCAAATCATGATCAGAAAACTCTGAACATTACTGATGCACCTCTGTAAAAATCATTACATGTGTGCTTAACCTCTTGTATCATTTAAATGCGCAAAGATGCTTTCCTATGGTAGACGGTCACGTAGCACAAAATTCTTTGCATTCATAGTAAATCAGACTTTTTCTACGTTCAGCACAGATAGCTAGACATTTAAGCTTGAAAGGAGGATTCCCAAATCAACATCGTAATATCGTTGTATTTGCTAAAAACGCTTATTTAAAATTTTGTTTTTTTTGTTAGCACTAAAAAATATCACTAAAATCCGGTAACGATTCATGTCAACAGATAAGTCACATATTTGAATATTTGCATAAATTCAGTACTGCTAATGATGCAGACATCATTTTTGCTCTTATCATCATAACATTCATGAAGAGTTTATCAGAACAATATGATAAATTATCTTAATTTCAGATAAATTTTAATCCATTTCTATTTATCATATCTATAACGAACTCCTTTTCTTCATTTAATGTTACAATGGATATTATACATCTTCCATCAAAATTTTTCTACTGTTATACTTTACCGTACATTTCTCTTTGCGCATGTTTCTGTTATACGTTGCTGATCATTTTTTAATTAATCTAAAAGAGTGAAACAGTATGCGTACGGGAAATGTTTTCAGTTGTGAAGAATTTTCCGATCAATTATTGGCATCTTTTTTTTTGTTTCCTTTTTTCACTAATTCTGCAATTGTGCCTCTACTTGCAATTTTGATCATGGAGATGTTTCAATTAGTTGTAGCTTTCCTCGAAGTTAATGATAACGTGAAATTATACTGCATTTTATTTGCTATTTATAATTAATTTATTTCTTGGAACAGTTCCACTGAAATGATGATCCGTTAACTTTCCAATACAAATTAAGAGCTACCATCAAATGAGCGAATAATTCTTACGTAAATTCAAAGGAAGTTATTTTATGGTATCCTTAATAGGAAGAAATCTGCATCATTTCCGATATTCACTTAATCACATCACTTCCTGTATCATATCAGTTGTATTTATGTAAATACCAAGAAAAGAAAAAGTCATTTGAGTACGAAAGTAAAAACGTGACAATCTCTACAAAGAAGTGATATGCTTTCCACAATTTCTAATCACTGATTTACTTCATCAAATACTACGACAACTCTCTGAAATAACACTATTATTGCATACTTAATGCCATTCTACGTAATATTTCTGCAACAGATTCAATTTGTTAATTACCGTTCCCCTTATTCATTTCTCTTGTTAATCATATCATTCAACATTCTTATCATGTAAGTGCAATATGTTGCACTGTCAATCAATATCCTATTGACCTTGAATCTTTCGAACACATTCATCTTTTGCTGTACCGCGCAATCAACACCCGGGATACGATCATGTATCAATTTACCGGAACGAGATGCACAACAATATTTTAATTTGTTCTCTAGTTGAGATATTGTTTGCATAAAATTTCCGATTAACGATACATGATACTAACCTGGCCGGCACATAGTTTGGATTACTAATACCTAAAGGTGATCCCGTCAGATTAGATCGATGCATAACATCTGTTTGGTTCAGCGTATTTCCAAAGCAATCCTCGAATTAAATCTTTCCTGGCGAATCTTTCTCAATAAAACTAAATCGTAATTGTGTTGTATAAATAATTACATACATCCAGGAGTTGTAATTAAGGGTCAAAGGATACTTTTCGCTATACTTTTGAGTCAGTTAAGCTTAATTTTATACATATATATTCTCTCCACTGCTTATCATGAATTTAAAAAATTGAAATAATCCTATAACACCTGATGAAACGCTTTCTAAAGATGAATGATCTCTGAAGCAGCATATAAGGACAAAAGTATGAAAAATCTTGAAACTTGAAACTATCTCATCTTCTATATTTTAGAATACTAAACATTACACTGTATAACAATTTAAAAACTAATTGTTTATCTTCACCTGTACTGTTATGATCAAGTAACAATTGAACGATCGATTTTTGCAAAAGGATGGATAATTTTTGGAAGTGATGAAAAATGAAGGAAAAAGACCTCTTTTGGAATGTTAGCTCTAAATAGGGGTCATATTTAATATCATTTGCTCTTATCTACTGCTGGGATATGAATTTTAGACGAGAATTCATGTTTGGCTTAATAATTGTACTTGTAAGATCAAAAATACAATGTTATTATATATGCAGCAGATAGTGAAAATGTTGAAGAAAACAAAATCAACAAAGACAGAGGCCCAACCCAATGTTGTCCAAGTAATTAGCCTGAATTTTTCAATAAAATTGACTTGGCTATTAACCCTAAACCTCAGCATTTTCGTACTAATTGCTAAAGTGACATATCATTTAATTCAATGATATGAATGATAATTTGAAAACAAAACATGAAAATAATCTTGATTGCATATCGTGCAAAGATTAAAACTTTCTAACTTTGAATGCAATTAACGAAATTCAGTGAATTTTAATTTGTACTAAATTTTAATTTGTACCGTTGTATTAATTTGATAACTCAAAAAAATAACTATTTGGAATTGTTGGGAGCATGATAACTCAATTATCTTTCTCAAACTCAAATACTAATGACAAGTGATATGAATGATGTTTCAATTGGGTAGAGAGGGAAGTTAAAAACAAACCCATCATTCAATGTTATTTTAGACATGATAAAAAGCAGGTAATGGAGGATGTTTAGGAAACTGATTTAAAATTGAAGATTACTTGCAATTTCCAAAAGATTGAAGATTAAATGTAATTTCCAAAATTGCATTTCTTTGGAGGATGGGTTGATATTTTTTGTTATCAAAGTTTTATGTGCGAAAATTTATTGTTTATTACACAATAATTACTGTAATACCCGGATGTTATCAGCTTGGCAAAAAATAATGTAAGACTAAATTTCACATTTCACTACGCCACTCACCATATTATCATGATTGTGAGAAGACTTCCCCTTTACAACGATTGAAGAAAGCGATGTTATAAAGACTTCAATATCTGCTGTAGCACTTATTAGTGAACAGATACGCTTGTGTACATTCCTATTTTGCAATGGTTATTATCAATGATAAGTACATACTCTGTTGTAAAACGTTATCATCTCACTCATAAGTCCTTAAAAATGAATCTTATCATATAGGATCGAAATAATTTTATCATTTCATGCTTTCTAACAATCTATTTATATCATTGCTGATTTCTATTTTAAAAATTCTTTGAAGCTTATTAATCAGTTCACTAATGGTTTCTTCTCCATTTCATATAATTATACAATCATTAAATCTTTCGTACGTACTCATTTTGTAATGTATCACTAGAATTCTAAAGCTAAAGAATATATGAACAAGTGAAGAATATAAGTTACATGAGCATGTGTGCTTCTGTTTTACAATGCTTATTAGCAATGATAAGTGCAAAGATCATGCAGAAGGTTTATCACACTGATGAGTCGTAAAAAATGAATCTTATCAAAAAGGGCCAAGATAATTTTATTGGTAAAGTTATCTTGGTCCTTTTTGATAAGATTCAGATTCTTCTCAACAATCTATTTAAATCATTTGCTGACTTCCATTTTCTGAAGTTGATCACCGATGATTAGACTTTACTTTCCTTCCAATCCTCCTTCCATATCATCCACTAAGCAGTATACATGCTCATTTCTTAGCATATTACGAAGATTCTGAAAGCTCTCCCTTCGTAGGTATAATATTTAAAAAGGCGATGACATGGAGTGACAAAGAAATATTGCCGAAGAACTTATAGGCAAGTGATCATATGTATGTGTGTACTTCTGTTTTACAACGCTTATTTGCAATGTAAAAAATTATCACACTGATAGATCTTGCAAATTGAATTTTATCAAAAAAAAACCAAAATGATTTTTTTTTTAAATCTCCAGTTACTGAAACAGATGGGTGTCATCAGCTTACCAAAAGCTGGTCATTCTACACTTCACTAAGCCAAAATTTGGAAGATTTCCTATTTATGCAATGATTTAAAGAATTGTGTGTAGCTTACAAAACTGCATTACTTCGTACAAAGGATTGCTATTTCTTGTTAGTGATGAAAAACAAAGTCTCGTGATATTTCCCTTTTATCATATTATTGCATTGTGAAAGTTTGTCTTTTACTACACAATAATAACACGAATGTTATCAATTTAGTAAAAAGAAAAGGAGTAATATAAGGTTATTGCATACTTCACTGAGACACCTATATTATCATCATTCTAACAATTCCTCTTTTTCAATGATTGCAGAATTTAAATTGTTATGAAGATTGAAGAAGTGATAAATGATCATATGTATATCATGTGTACATCTATCTATGTTGCCATTCTCATTTGTAAATGATAAGTGCAAAGATCATACTGAAAGTTATCACATTGATGATCTTGCAAAATGAGTCTTATCAAAAAAGAACCAAAATAACTTTATCAAAAACAACACTTCCCCCTTCTCCTCACCTTTTCAGTAGTTTGTTGATGATTGGCAATAAAGGAGCATGACACTTTTCGTGAAGGGAGAGGTCATCATCATATTCTTTCATGTACATTCATTTACCTGCTTATTTACATCCCGTTATTTTCCTTTCTTCTTCCTTTTCTTCCTTCCTTCCTTATTTCTTTCCTTTCATATAACTTCATTGACTAATTACATAGTGGCTTGCATAAGTCTTTAAAATGTGTGCCAAAGCCACTGCGGACTTGATATAAGCCTGATTTATGGCTGTGATTATATTTGGCACATTCGTGCTTCCTGAACAGAGTTCTTTTTTACCTAGATCCAAATGATGCTGCATAATACAAAAAGAGAATGCACAAGTTAAAAGGAGTATAAACTCAAAATCATGATTATTTCTAACAAAAAGATTCCTGTCTAGACTCTTTTAATTTCTAGCACATACTATTCGGGATAGGAACGAAATATTCATATCACTACGGTTTCATTGAGTACAAGTATATTTCCTATTTATTCATAGAAATTTAGTGAGGACATTCAAATAGACTATCATCAAGTATGCTTATGTTAAAATTCATTTCATTTGATAATTATCAGCTTCTCAATAGAACGTTTCTTTTTTCTTTTTTTTTTTAAAAATTTACTTTTGTTAAGTTTAACCGGAACATAAGAAAATGCATTTCTTTTTTGAATTTGGTTCCTTCTAGAAATGATTGCGATTGTCAAACCCAGATTGTATATCATTTTGTCCACCTAAAATTATGGCGAAGGTAAAGGAATAAATCATCATCATTACTTCACGACAATAACAATAAAGGGTTATTGATCACGATTAGAATGTATGCATTTGCTAAAAAAGAGAGAGAGAAAAAAAACATCAACTGTTTATTAGTTATCCGAATTGTGCAGCAAGGTGAAATGTCAACACTGGTAGAGTTGTTCCGTAAGGCAGCAAATAAGGTGGAGCTGAAATCAAATATTGTGGTTCATGATGGCGATACTAAGTGGACACTGGCTGAATTGGACGTGATGTCGGAAAATTTGGCAAAACATTTCATTGAAAAGTATGGAGCTAAGAAAGGAGACTGTATCGGCATCTATATGAACAAATGCGCATTCTATGCACTAGCTTATACGGCAACCCTAAAAGCTGGTCAGTTACTAGGTTTATCAGAATATCTGAGTCTCCAAATTAGGAATGTTAGAAGTTTCTTCGCTCATTACTTCATGAATTACTACTTTATAAAGTCAACATATCAATTGATAAATAATAGTAATTGAAGTTATACATCTATACGAAAACTGAAGAAAATGAAATTGAGCTTTTGGAAAACAACAGGTTTATCAAAATATGCTGTTACTAACACAAAAATGAAATTTATTTGATATATTTAAACTTTATTTCCACTTCATTCTGACAGTTGTGATATGGTTGAATGTTAATCATGTCGATGAATTAGAAAAAAATCGAAATTTTGAAATAAACATTGCAAAAAATCTTTGCAAACTCCAATTATCTTTATTAAAATCATACAAAAAAAATTTTTATAATATTTACAGGTTGTGCTTATCTTCCTCTCGACGTATTTTACCCACAATCTCTGCTAATTGACATTATCAATGAAATTAAGCCAGTGGTCATTTGTTCAACACCGGACATTGCTGATCACCTTTCAGGTGAAGTAAATGTTTTCTTCTGTTAATAATTTTATTTAAGTTCTATATCATTTTGCGCCCTATTTTTGATGTTTTATCTCTTATATATACTTTTTTCTATGCTAGTGTTTCTTCCTTTTTTTTTGAGGTTTCAAATTTTAATTTCAGATTTGGCACCGATGTATATATTTAGCTCATCACTTCCTAATCCATCACAGTCCATTAAACTACCTGAAGTTGGTCCTGACGATCGTGCTTATATCGTTTATAGCTCTGGCACAACCGGCAAACCAAAAGGTGTCCCGTTCCTTTCTTTTTTTTTTAAACCAATAATAGGATACTTATAGAACTTATGTAATGAATTTTCGTTGGTTAAATAAAAATTAAAATTTCAAATGACTAAAAAAAAGTTATTGAAATAACAAATTCACATAAATTTTTCAATATCTCAAGAAATAAAGGAAGAGGAAATGAGAATAAAATTTCCGGATCTTCTCAGGTATCGAATGTCCACATCGTGGTGCTGCTTTCTCATATGAATATCGATTTATTAAGTACCCATATGTGGAGAATGAACGAGAAGCTTGTAATGTATTTTTTGTCTGGGAATTGTTCAGACCGATTCTTCAAGGTTTGTTTCATTTGGATTTTACCGTCACTCAATATGCTTCTTCTCTTTGGTATTCATAAAACATCCATAGAATCATAGCAAACTAATGATTTTGAGACATTTAATTAAGAAGTTTTCAACATTTGACTAAAACTGACGTTGTTTTATTCAACGAATTATGCCGAAAATGGATTACTGTAAGCTAAAAAACGATTACATCATGATATTCTCAAGTGCTCATAAGAAAAGAAGTACAATATAAAATTCAGGAGTTGAAATGTATGTGATACCTGATAATATCATTTATGATTTACCGGAATTATGCCGTTTCTTGAGTACTCATAAGATCACAAGAATGATGTTCACTCCATCATTACTGGAAGCCGTTCTGGATACCCATTCTGATGAAACAATCCGATCTACATTCCATACTTTCCGGTACATTCCAACTTATCATTTATGATATCAGCAGATCTTTGAACAGTCTAAATCGTTTAGCAAAAATAATTCCGAAATTTCCAAAAGTTCATATTTACTTTTCCAACATAATATGAGTTTAATATTCAACCTAATAATCTTCTATGAACTAACTAGTCTGATTATTCGTAAAAGTATTGTTCGTATAATTGCATTCTGCGTGGTACGATTGGGTTTCCCTGATATTTGATCAGCTTAAAGATTCTTATCTTTCAGGACAATATTGTTGTGTGGTGAGGTGGTCACATATTCCTTACTGAAGCGAATCCTTGATGTCTTACCCAAAGTGGAGGTAAGTTTTTTTCTATGTTTTTTTTAAAAGTAAATCCGTTTTTCCGGACGGGCGGACGTATGGAAGCTTTACATCCTTTTCTCTTCCAGAATATTCCTAATATAAATTTGACTTGTAATCTTCCTTACTCAAAAACATTTCCCAATATCGCATTTTCATTTGTCTTATCACCCGTTAGAGATTGGAGTAATTTTGTTTAATTGACTAATTAGCAACAATGTTCAGATCTTGAATTTGTACAGTATTTCCGAGTGTCACGATGTGGCTTACTCGAATCTCACAGAGGTTTTTTACACTCAGCCAGCAAGAAAGTATGCTCCCGTTGGAAAAGTGATCCCTGGAGTGAAGGTTGCTGTCATGGATGTTTCCGAGGAACTGAAAGAAGTTCCAATGGGAGTTTCCGGAGAGGTAAATGTCATTTTTTTTGAATGTAAAAATTATTGTTGAGGTTTTTTTTAAAAAAAAATTCAAATGATATTATAAAAATCGTTGATTTCTTTGCTATTTAAATTGCTCATTTCTTTGCTATTTAAAAACGACAATCTTGTTGGACTGCGAGAACAAAAAAAAGATTTCTTTTCACTTCCAGAGGTCACTTCCGGAGGTCATCATAATATTTCATTTGAGAGATTTCTACAAAACATCCTAAATTCTCCTTATATCAAACAATGTGTATTTTAATATTATTGAAATATTTCTGATACATTCACCAGTTCATTTGTTCCAGATTTTTGTGGGTGGACCAGCACTGGCAATTGGATATATTAATCGACCAGAGTTAAATCGCCATCGTTTTATAGCTGTACCAGATGAACTGAGAGATCAGTTAGGTGATCGTTTGTATAGGACAGGTGACTGGGGATATTTACTGCCTAATTCAGTTTTGGAAATTTGTGGACGATGTGATACAATGGTGAAAATTCGTGGTTACAGCATTGAAATTCTAGTTCGTTTTATGCTTCCAATCTTTGCTTCATTATTATTAGTTTAGAATTAATTCCTTAAATTTAATTTTTGCGAATTAAAATTCAAATAGTTTAATTTCACTTTTTAAAAAGGTGGATGTAAAATTCTCAGGCTGTGGAATCAATGATTTTGGAATTGCCGTACGTAAAATCATGCGTGGTGATAAGCGTCGGATCAGAAGGCGAAGATAAACATCTTGCAGCATATGTTGTTTTGAAGGAGAATATTACCAGGAAGCAAATGAGAGCTGATTTAAAAAAGCAATTACCCTTTTACATGGTACCAAGCTATTTCGTCTATCTACCCAGGTATATGAAAATCTATTGAAATACAGTTTGGTTATTGGAATTAAATAGATTACTAGCAAAATATGCGAAAAATATATGCACACAAGGTCAAATGTCAATAGCAAAATTAAGTAGAATGGATAAGTTATTACAATACGTTAAAGGCAGAAAGCAAGAAGTCGCACGCATATTTCGTATTATCTGCAATCTGTAGCTAATATGGCATTTTCAAAATATACATAAAAGAAATTTTACAGCTTGCCAGTAGTGCCAGCATCATCAAAAGTTGACAAAAAGGCATTACCACCAGTGGATCAGCGAAATGATGCGGTGGAAGCAAGTGCCCTTCCAAAAACTGCAACAGAAGAACGACTAGCCAAGTTATGGACTGAAGTGCTATCACGGACTGCTATCGATATTCAAGAAAATTTTTTTGACCTCGGAGGGTAAGTTTTAGAATATACAGTCAAATTCAGAGATGGTTCATTCTTTTATCCAAATAGGCTAGTTATTTACTTCTTCTTTTCAATGATAAGAAATAGAATCAATTAATAAATTTATATATTTTTAAAAAAGATTTCCTTATGATCAGCGTAGAAATATCAATGTACTTCATATTTATGCTATTTACAATTTCTAAAAATATAACACTTCGAAATATGCAAGAAATATTTTACTATTTGTTAATAGCGCCAGCATTTGAAAAAAGGCACTGTATTTTTGAAAAATGGTTAGATTTCTAGTTAACCTTTCTTCTACAAATGATGCCTGTATGATATATAATATACCGTACGCTTTCTCATCTTCTTCACATTTTTGTAATTTTGAATTCCGAACACTTTTTGCCTTTGCAAAAACAACTGTAGGTATTCATTGATCAGAAAGATAATTCACGAGAGATGCAGGAAACTCTTAATTGTTTTTTATCCTTTCCTCTGCCTTATACCAATCAATAATCTGTCATATGCTTTTACTATGAAATTTTTAGAGACAGATAAATCGGAGATAGAAGTAATTG
>NW_018108203.1:405345-417328 GCF_000183805.2 Loa loa
CCTTATGATCAGCGTAGAAATATCAATGTACTTCATATTTATGCTATTTACAATTTCTAAAAATATAACACTTCGAAATATGCAAGAAATATTTTACTATTTGTTAATAGCGCCAGCATTTGAAAAAAGGCACTGTATTTTTGAAAAATGGTTAGATTTCTAGTTAACCTTTCTTCTACAAATGATGCCTGTATGATATATAATATACCGTACGCTTTCTCATCTTCTTCACATTTTTGTAATTTTGAATTCCGAACACTTTTTGCCTTTGCAAAAACAACTGTAGGTATTCATTGATCAGAAAGATAATTCACGAGAGATGCAGGAAACTCTTAATTGTTTTTTATCCTTTCCTCTGCCTTATACCAATCAATAATCTGTCATATGCTTTTACTATGAAATTTTTAGAGACAGATAAATCGGAGATAGAAGTAATTGTATATTTCAGGCATTCATTGACGGCAGCTCGTCTGTTGCACAAGATTCAGGAGGAATTCGGAGTGCAGTTGAGTATGCACGAATTATTTGCTACACCAACCGTATCGTCGTTGGCCCGACGTATCGATCATAAAGATGACAGTGATAATTTGGAGCAGGTCGATCTAGCCCATCAAGTCAGCATTCACGATTTTAAGGATAATGTGTATGTTGAAATTTCATCAGTTCAAATCGATTGTGAGGAAGCGGAAAAGTACTGACGGAAGCGATAAGCATAGCTAACATTCTTTGTACACTGAAAAATAATGAGAAAGTAAGGTGAAAAAAGTGGAATGAAAAGGAGACTAAACATAGATAAGAAAATCAATGATTACTTCATCTGGCAAAAGTTAAAAGCGATCTTACACAATATTTTTATGAATATATAGAATGGAGGGAATGAATTTTGAATTAATAAACATATTATGAATAAGCTTGAGGCTTACATGTTTAAACCTGAAACTTGTTACAGGATGGACTTACACTTACGCGCTTTTTGGCGTTCTACTGATTTGGATCATAGCTTCTCACGTGATATTGTATTGCTAACTGGCGTTACTGGTTTTATTGGCTCTCATATACTTGTCAAACTTCTACTTACAACTGAGGTTGTCAATCGTTTTTGGAACTGTTTAGTTAAATAACTTGATAGTATCTTCCATGGCTGGATCTTATAAATCAATGGTGATACTGCTTTTTTTGTTATCCGGGCATTGGGATTAGATGCTCTACATGAATGGATTCGGAGTTCATCTTGTTCAACTAACTTAAATTCTTAAAGATCACTTCATAAAAGAGATTGAAGTTTGAGGATTCATTCGTTTCAGATGCGAGTTATTTGTTTGATTCGGGAAAGCGCAGGTGTTACCACACAATTCAGGCTTATTGACAGCATTGAAAAAATAGGTGAGAAATTCCATTCCGGTGTCATTCCAAAATTTGTTTTCAAGTGTCGGCTTGTATGATCATAATCATTTCCAGAAAGTAGATCGAAGGTACTTTGGCTTAAGAAAGATTAGATAAACAGATAATTAAAAGAACTACTCATTAGAGAGTATTGCACCTGGAGACTCAGATACATTTCCTTCAGGTATGATGACAAACACGTTGAATGACTTAATCAAAAGTCGAGTTAAAATAATTTCTGGTGATGTGGCACTGATACGACTAGGCCTTAGCGAGGAGGAATATTTATTCTTAACATATGAGGTGGACACGGTCATTCACGCTGCTGCTTATGTGAATTTGATCTTCCCATATCAGGTAGCTGGTGAAATGATATTTCAGCATTAATTAAAACATATAAATCAAACATAATATTAGAGAGTCTGGACTCATGCAGTTACTTCCTTCTTTATGGTCATTTATCACAGAAAGAAGTATGACAAAGTGATTCTATGAAGTGTTATGGACACCAACTAGATATTATCCAAATTCCATTGTAGGAAAAAAGTAATGGCTATCTCTTAGAACGAAATATGTTTATTGTAGGCTCTACATGGTATTAATGTATTGGGTACACGTAATATTCTAGACTTCTGTCATCAGAATAAAGTAAAACCTCTCTATTATCTAAGGTAAGCTCTAGTTTTAACAAACCATTTCCTTTCAATGTACTATCATCTAGAGAGATACTACTATCTAAGATACTATCATCTAAAGAGATTCTACCATCTAGAAAGCGTTTAGAAGAGACTTAATGAATGATGTGAAACAGTGCTGTATAAAATAAAATTTTCCTGTAATTCGGTCTTTGTAACTTCGAAAAATCAAATTTTCGTTTTGATTTTATTTAATGAATTGTTAAAATTCAAACTTCTGATCAGAGTAAGGAAAGGTTGCAATTGCTTGTTTCGAATACATTGCGAAATTTTTGATTTTGACAGGCTTTAATCGGGTCGTCTACTTTTTTAAGATGTATTTAAAGTGAAATGAATTGCAGTTTGCATTTTGCAGCACCAATGCAATAGTACCGTCGAATTTAAAGGATGTCGATGAAGATATCATTAATGATGATGTACAGGGAAAGCTGTTGAATGGCTATGCTCAAACTAAATGGGTAGCTGAAAGATTGGTACTTAATTCACAAATACGAGGACTTCCAACAGTAATCTTTCGACTTGGTATGTTATTACTGGGTTATTTATTATTCATATTGAGTACTGTTTTCGGTAACTGCTGTGAAGTTTCTTTCAATCTATTGTCGTAGATGAAGTCAGGAATGGAAATTAAGAGAGAAATTGATCGTAGACGAAGGAAGTGAACTAGTTTGTGCACGATAAAACTGGAAGGGATGAATAGACAAAGTTGCAGGGAATCAAGCAGCCTCAATGAGTACCGGAGTGTGGAATAAACAAGATTTCATCTATTTGTTAATTTTTTGCACAATTCAAACCAAACTGGCTCCAGATCTGGATTTTGTGGTGTGCTTTTCAAATAACTTTTCACTTTTTCTTCTTAACTCTTTATATCACGACCTTGAAGTTAATAACTTGGCGCAAAAGCCATACCCAATCATGTTTGAAATAAATAATTGGCCAAATTGTCTTCCAAAAAAAGGGTATTGCAGCCAATATGTAATTGACAATAGATAGCCTTAGAGCAAAAAAATTGGCCATTGATATGCTTGATGTGCAGCTACATAGCAATATACGACCAAGACTATTTTAATTAATTAACTATATATCAGTTAATTAACTCAAGCTCGACAACGTCATATAGCCTAATACTTTATGGAATGAAATAACAATCTCATAAAATATATTCAATTATTTGATAATGATGTTGAAGAGGTCTAACTAATAATCATGATTTCTCTTCCATTACAGGTAGAATTTACACCAGTTGACTTCACTTCTTCCTTTATTACACAAATTTTAACAAAAAGTTTCCGTGCTAGCATGGGGAAGATATTTCATTTAACGAACAATAATGCGCCAACTTGGCGACAAATTGTTAATTGGATAAATGATTTTGGCATTCCAATGCGACTAATACCTATGCAGCAATGGGTACAGCTGTAAGTTGACATTACTTCATTATGCAAATATAAAGGTAGCAGAAACGAATCCTGAATATACTTTCGGCAAGGCAATGCTTCTTCATCAGTGATAGCACTGATGAAATTTGTTCTATGTTAAGAGAAGAAATCCTGAAATACTCTATCAAGATGAAAAGAAGTTTTGAGATAGTCTTATCATGTAGTTAAAAGGTGAATATTTTAGAATTAGTACAAGAGAAGGAGCAGAATGCCAACAGTTGCAGAAATTACTTCAATCAAAGTAAGAGCTTATCCGGAAGAATATTACATAAAACCCTGAAATTGATTCCCCTAGATATTTCTGGAATATCCTTTTTCCTCTGGCTAGAAGAAATTTTGAGAAGTTACACTATGCTTGCCAGAAATAATTATTGGACTAAATTCTTTCTGAAGATAAATAGCCAAAATGAGAAGTAATTTATTAAAATGCATCCATTACTCCATAAATTATCTGGGAATGGAACGATTTCCTCCGAATGATCGCTAATATGATTTCGATTTTGCAAGAGGGTGCGCAGAATGACCAAATGGTTATAGTAAAACTTTGCAGGAAAATTTTTGTCAACTTAAAAGAACTTGAAAGGAGTTAATAAGGACTGGAAGAATGAATGACAAAAAATTCAGAATTATCGCATTGCAGAGAAGATACGCTTTTCTCGACATATTCAACGTTTAAGCGAACAAACACAGAAAAAGTACTGAAAGATATGGGTGGCACCTATCCTGTTGTGACAAAAAGTTTATTCACTCATTGGCTTAGACTTATGGCTCAGAAGAATTTTACAGCAATACCAACATCCACTCCTTTTGGTAAGTTTTTATTGATTCATTGAAGCGTCGTTGAATTAGTCAGATTCGGATTCAAAGAGATCCGTCCTGTGAATTTAGCCGAAATCTATCCAAAGTTTTTGAAGTTCTTCCATTGAGATATCAACCAACAGCAGTTTTTACCATCTACCCTAAAGTTTTACTTTTATTGCCATTATGAGGGCTTGTCTCTTCTTACAAAAAGGTTCTCAATGTGATAAAGTTGAGTTATATGGCCTTAGCCCTTTATATGCTTGTTGATTTGACTTCAGGAAAGACAACGGTTGGAAAAGTCTGCATAGTGACAGGTGCAAGCACAGGTATTGGTGAGGCAATCGTTCGAGAACTTGCCTTAATTGGATATATGAAGGTGGTGTTCTGCGCAAGGAGACGAACAAAGCTAATGGAACTGTTCAGCAAGTGTGTCTTGTCTAATAAACATCTCAAAAGCAGAATGAGGCCCTGTCGACCGAGCGATATGAATATTTTTTATTTCTTTTTTTTTTGGGATATGAAACATAGCCAGGCAGGAATGATTATTTATTTCTGGTAAATTAGATTGGAAGCTGAAGGATGCATGTCGAGTAATTTACTACCTGTGCAGTGTGATATTACGCAAATGAGTGACGTACAGTTTGTGGTAAGTCGAGCTGTGGAAACGTTTGGAACTATAGATGTACTCGTCAACAATGCCGGATGCATGTATTATGAGATGATGAAGAATGGACCAACGAAAGTGAGTCAATCACCAAATTTCCTGAGAATTTTCCAGATATTAAAGAGAGTCAAGTCAATTTATACCAGATGACACTATTCCAGAAGAGCTGATGAGAATGTAATTCAGGAATGGAATCTTCAAATAGATGTTAACTGTCGTGGCACAATGAATTTTATTGGAGCGGTACTTCCGCATATGATCAAAGCTGGATCGGGACATATCGTAAATATAACATCTGATGCTGGGAAACGTGTAAGTTATAATGGAAGTTAGATTTTTTGTGGAATGACCAGTATATGAAAATGAAAACATGAAGTGTTCTTTGGTTATACAGCTCTTTTCCATCGGGAAAATTCAGGCATTCCAATGGTACGTTCGAATCGATCATACAAATTTGGAATAATTGCAAATTCTTGTTTCAATGCTTTTATTCTTTATGGTAGTATGACATTGTAGCAATTAAGCAATATTTGAAATAATTGGAAAATCAGTTTTCTAGATGTATATTTCAGGGTTTCGCTGGATTAGCGGTTTATTCCGGAACAAAATTTTTCATCGAAGGCATGTCACAAGCGTTACGTTTGGAAATGGTCGAATACGGTATAAGAGTAACGAATGTACAACCGGGAGATGTTGAAACGGAATTAGGAAGTCATTCCATTGATAAGGAAGTAAATTATTTTATGGGTTGCATTCCGGTTGACACATTTCTGTTGTCCTGATATGAACTCTATATAAAGAGAGGATTTCCATAAACATTCCGGCTATTTTTTTAGGCATGCGACAAGTATGACATATCCAAAGCAGGTCATCCTATCCTCAACTCGCCTGACATCGCTCGAGCAGTATTATACGCAGTGAATCAACCATCTGCGGTTGCTGTCAACGAAATTCTTATTGAACCTCAAGCTACTCCCATATAACTCATTCTTGTTTATCTTTTACGGTCTTGAATTTACACAAAATGATTCGAATGTTTTAATCGCTTGATTTGTTTTTAGTGATATTCGGGCTCGGATTGTTTCATATTTAATTTCATAATATTTGGATAAACTGCTTGAATGTATAGTAATCTTTCCACACTTCGAATTTAGTCAGAAATCCTAGAGATCTTTTAAATCGAAGAATGGATGTAGGGCGATCTATGGTCGGCTATATTGATTTTTTATATCGCATCAGGAGTACCTATATATCGGAAAACGCCGTGGCAAAATAAATGTGGCAAAATTTCGCTATTATCTCAGTGATGATAGTGATAACTTATTGATATGATAATGGTACATAGATGATTGGCTAACTGACTTGTATTATTATTATTTGGCAAAAATAACTGCAAGAAATACATGCTTCTGCTACTTCCTATACCAATTTCACAAATCTCAGGCAAATTACAGAGAAAAGCCAAAGTTAAAAAAAAAAAAAACTTTAATGTAACAATCATTGTTGCAATTTTTTTCCACTCATTCATGTCGGCATTAACAACTACTTTTATCTTTGCCCTAATTGACGTAGTTGATACAATCTGGACAGTAATCACTTTATCGATCTCATATCAAACCGGAAAGCTAGTCATAGATGCATGCGAACTGCACCAGAATGAAGTTGATAACAACTATTATATCGAAGTTAAAATTGCAGGGATTTCATTCGATCTAATTATTCCACCGATATTTGCATAAAATCTATTGTAGAGTGGGAAAATGTCTATGTGCAAATTTCTTCTATTACTGTCCGATAAAACAATGTACTGTATGGAAGAGTACTGTTTATTGTATTCAGTGCTTGAAACGAAAGAAAAAAAGTGATGGAAAATTGGAATCAGAACCAAAATCGAGGAACGGAATACTGGAATATTTGGACCTGAAAAAGTAAGCTGAAGATGACTGATGAATTTCATGCATGCTTTATTATTTGTTGTTGATATGACTGATAAGCGATACTGATAAGCGACTGTTCAAATGTAAATTGCGTGCAATTCAAGCTACAGAGCAGAAGATAGTTCTATCTGAAAATATATACCAATTCCAATAAGCTTTATTGCTCAGAACATATGGCATTGCACCGTCCTAATAATACAGGGTTTTTTTTTCTTACCAGCGGTAAAAAAAAAGTGCCCGTTTCATAAGATACCCCAGCGGTATGGCTGACCCTCGGAGACCTAGCAAAATCTCTTTTGTCCTTCATCTTGTCCGATACATGTATATATACATCCTTCAGCGCACCCATCGCATCAGCTTTATCGAACTATTCCTCTCCTCCTCTCCTCCTTCTTTTGCCATCAGTTTTCACAATCTATCTACATCCTCCAAAGAATTGAGCTTTTTATTGATAATTTAGCTTTGAACTTCTTGCTCTATACATTTCCGTGCTAATTACTCATACCATCCATATCTGTCTCCATTTTAAGATCAATATTTCTCAATAGCATTTCACTGTTCATATTAGAATTTCCCAATGGTTATTGTTATGTTCTCGATTCGAAGGTTGTGTTAACAATGTTCATGCTCATACATCACTATCACCTTTTCATACCGAAATCTATTTCAGGCTTCTTTTAAAATAAGACTATGAGGCTGCTAGTTAGAGATCTGGTATTATACTCGTCAATAACACTTCTCTTAATCAACCATTTGTAGACTTACCGCTAAATACCAGCATCTACAGCAGCTATCATCAAAATTATCCAGTCACTATGATTCAAATCTTTATGGTCATACATGATCTTACAGTGGATCTCTTGAAAAGAGGATCGTTTACCACTGTCCATCATCGGCTTTTCTCTTTAATCTCTGAGTTGGCTGATCACCGAACATTGATTGCTATTCAAATGGCTGAGAAGTTTTACGTCATGGTTTAGGAGCTTTTTTAGATAACTTTTTTAGGTAGTTAGAATTTAGAATTTAGCCTGTCTTATCACTCTTATTGATAGTGGCAATATTGGAAGAAGCATATAAATGAAAGTAGCAATGCGACATTTGTTATTTATCGATGAATTTATTCGAATTCTTCCAATACTTCTTGAATATCATCTTTCTAATCGATAATAAGGTATCTGTGGCCAAGGGCCAAGCCAGAAGAGTATTTGTTACCCGTTGTAAATGTTGAATAAATATAACAGCAGTAGTGCTACAGGTAAGTTGCGTGCATTTGACAGCTCCACTTCCTACTATTCGCTTTGTTACGCGAAGGCAAAAATGCACGCGGAAAATCTTGCAATGGGATGAATTGATTTATAGCAGTGTTTTGTTTCCGGTTTACGGTTAAGCTTGGGAGAATCGATCAAGGTTGCCTATTAAAGATGAATACCTCTGAGAAAAGATTACCTCTGGTACATGGTACGGAACGATTGGTCACTCATTGGTTATCATTACGCTTTGATCAACTGCTCATCTATTATTCAGTACCCATTTTCTCAGTTCTGTTCCCATTCCTTTTTCGCTTTTAACAATGAGAAAGCCTGCATTATTACGATCGTTGCTGGAATGTAACATTACCATATACCACACAAAGTTATATTGTCCCCTGATTGTCAACAACTACATTAGTGTGTGTTTCTGTTCCAACCCAAGATGCGCTACCTTGCTAGGAAGCTGCCGAACAGTCGGAAAGTTGCATCGTTAGCTGATATGATCATCTCTTTCATTATAATCAATCGCTTCTCCAAACAACTGTTCCTTTCATCAAAGGATCGATGATGATGATAAAAAAGTAATGAAATTGATGAGTGACAAATGAGAGTATTTTTTCAATTCTTAGTAATTTTTCAAAATGTTTCAGAAATATTTAATGGTAAACTTCAGAAAGCTCAAGGTTGCTATGAGTAATGTATTTGGCACGTTATGAAGTAAGCTAACACCAAAAAAAACTTAAAACGAAATAGCAAATACTTCCATGATGATTTATGAGTAACGTTACTAATAAGTATAACGGTGGTAAATTGTGCTAATAAAAAGTTTTTACTTTGACATTGTATGGTGACATTTCCTCCAAACCACTGCTTATATCCCTCAAATCTGTGCTTTCTTTATTCTCTTCATTAAATGCCTCTTGAAGTTTTGCTAGCAATAAATATATTGTAGAGAGGATACAAACTTTTCCGTTCCAAAAAATCCCATATACTACAAACCACCAGAGCTGTGAAACAATCCCATCTTTTTTTTCTCATATCTCCTGACAGATGTATAACTATAGTAGCAGTTGTCTTCTGCTTATGTTTTAATCAGTTGAGGTGATGAATATTTTGGAGAATACCACAGGTGGAGTAATCTGTTATATTATCAAAGTACACAATCCAGATGTTAGTTACTCTTCTTATGCAAGCATCGATGATCGATCAGAATAGTATCCTTTTTTTGCTTCCTGCACTATCACTGATTATGCATCGTTTCTCACATTTTCCAGTCCCAGATGCGCCTGTTAAATACATCGTGATCACTATAAGTCCAGTGGTTGTTGTCGACGTGCTAGTTGATTGTTTATAGAAAAATTAAAGTACAGGAAAGCTGTTTCTGTAGAAGATCCAAAAAAAAAAAAGCATGCGACAAAGAAGGCGAAATATCTAAAATGAAGTATTGCGACATTTGAGGATGATTTTAAGTACGATTTTACTGGTATATCTAGTATATCCAATCATATCTCTTCTGACAGCCTACAGCAAACAAGAAGTAAGTACATTTTCTTACCTTTGACCATTCTGTTATTTTTTTTTCTCTTAAATGATTGAAAAATTGCCAATTCACATAAATAAATCTGTCAATAAACTTATTGTAGCAAAGACACATCAGCAGATGTTTCAGGTTGAATATTTGCAAGAATTCGGTTATTTGCCCAAACCAGCCGCAAATGTGGCGGCAATGCTCAGCGAAACAATGATAGAGGAGGCAATCCGAGAACTACAGCTATATGGAAATATACCAGTCACTGGGAAATTAGACGCTACTACTCGAGAACTAATGTCTAGGAAGAGGTAAGCAATGATTTTTCCAAAGAAAATTTTGTTTAAAGAAAAAAGCTCCTTCAAAAGAAATATTATGCGATCAATTACAGATGTGGCTTGAGTGATCGTCCAATTCAAGGTGGGCTTCGAAGAAAACGATTTGCGCTAATGGGACCGAAATGGACTAAACAAATTATTACCTACAGGTAATTCTTTTATCCTTTTGAAAGTAATCATTTCTAAAACCTTGTCAACTGCATTTTGATAAGGACTTGATTATTATTCTGAGATTTTCACTTCATTTCGTTCATATAGTAGGCTTAGAAGCAGCTCATAAGAGCTGATTAATAATTATTCAAGATTAAACTTAGCTTTGTATAAACAACCATTTTGGAACTTTCCCAACAAAAGTCGTCATGCATTTTCCACTTGATATTACAGTCACATTTTGTCTCTTTAGGTCTACTATTTAAATCTATATAAAATTTCAAAAAAAAGAACTTAAGAAAAAATATCCATTTGAAACTGCATTCCAATACCGGTTCAAATAAATCCTGATCGGCATTATAAGGATGTGAATACGTCAGTAAGTCACAGAAGTAGTAGTAGTAATAGCCCTAAGTCTGGGGACAACGATGACCATCATCATTACAAAGGATTTCTTTGTCATGAAACTTATTCAGATCATCGATTTATGTTGAAAAAAAAAAATTCCTCATAGATTTGAATAGATTGGTATAAAGAGGCAATTTGATTATATTGTAAAGGCGCAGTTGCTGAGTCATTTTGTAGAGGGTGGGGAGAATTTACGAATTGTATTTACAAATGAGGATGGAAGGGAAGGAAGTTGTTGATGTGTGCTAGTCTGCTTTCATCGCAGTTTCAATTAAGCAAAGCAAAGGGAAACATAACATTCAAAAATGTAAACTATAGTGAGCTATAACTTTGCTAAAGCTATCAATACAACGATCACTGTTGTTTCATCTGCTTTAAAGTAATGAAAAGGCTGTAAGATTTTCGGATTATCTAATGGTGATACGGTAATAGTTTAAGAAAGTGTAGAGAGAGGAAGAGGATGAAAAAGTGCAAGGTTTTCAGTGAAAATGCTGCTAGAATGAAGAAGTATGATATATCTAAGTGTTAAGTGTTAAGCCTAAAATCGTATGAGGGATGCTATGATGATAATGATGATGATGATGATGATGATGATGGTGTAGATGATGATGATGATGATGACGATGATAACCAAACGTATCTTTTGCTTACAAATAGCAGCTGTTATGCAGCTGCTTTCATACAACAAATATCATTCGCTGTTAATTATCTCTTCACTCTCTTCATTCATTGCTACTTTCTTCCATAGCCTCAATCCTGATATTTCGTGAGCTTACTACTATTGAGGCTCGTGTATTATTATTTTAATAATAATAATAATTATTATTATTATTAATTATTATTACTACTATTAATTATTATTATTGTTATTAACTGTTTATTATTATTATTATTATTATTATTATTATTTTAATAATAATAATTATTATTATTATAATTATAATTGTTATTATTAATTATTATTATTGTTATTAACTGTTATTATTAATTATTATTATCATTATTATTAATTACTATTACTTATTAGAATTGATACTGCTAGGATTATTGTCTCTTTCGTATTTATGAATAATGAATATGTTTATGACTGCCTGTGCAAGAATTGTTGCTGTTGCACACCTTCGTTATTAATGAAATTAATTCATCAATGATCGTTTGCTTGATTAATTGATTAATTAACCGATTGATCGGTTGATTGATTCGTTGTTTCATTGGCAGTTCAGCGTTCAGTGATTAAATGATGCGTTAGCGTTATATGACTAATATGTATTTGTTCATTAAAACTGCCTATTGCTACCATAAGCCTAATTATTATTAAATTTACTCATTTAAATGATGTCAAAGTCACTTTATCCTGCATTCTGTCACCTTTTTCCTCTGTCATTTTTAA
>NW_018108203.1:417383-453193 GCF_000183805.2 Loa loa
ATTATTTATTATTATTATTATTATTATTATTATTATTATTATTATTATTATTATTATTATTATTATTATTATTATTATTATTATTATTATTATTATTATTATTATTATTATTATTATTATTATTATTATTATTATTATTATTATTATTATTAATTATCATTAATAATAATAATAATTATTATTATTATTATTAATTACCGATTATTGATTACTAATTATTACACCATTATTATTACATTAATTATTATTATTACCAGGTTGTAGTCGAATTGTTCATCAATATTTACCGATTCAGTTATCATACTTTTAGAAGTGTCCATGTCATCATCCTCTTCCTCTAAAATATTCTTCATCATTCTGTATATCAATCACTAAGATGAAAGATAATGTTCATTAGTGTCTACATCTTCGTTTATCATTCCCATTATAGTTGGGTATCTGAATTATTTATAATATCAGGGAAATATTTCGGAAAGAGAATTTTCAGGTGGATTAGTAACGTGAGTACATTTAATGTGATCAGGTTTAAATGTAGAATATTTTTTTACCCTTATATTGGTCGAATATTGTCAGTTACTTCGTACGGTCCTCTAAACCATATGTCCACAAATTGTCCACAATTTCATCTCACCCATTTCCCCTCTCTCCGGTAATTTGCTCTCCCTAACAAACTTTATGACTTTGCCGAGAGAAGACACTAATTTAGAAGAAAACCATGTGGAGAATGATTCTGTGCCTTTCCTATCATCCACTTCTTTTTCTCATTTATTATGAACCAATTTCACAGGAAGTGGATTGTATCATTTCCATTAACTGTTTGCCTTAACCAATCCGATCATATTATTTCCTTCTGCATCAACACCATCCATTCATCATTCCTTATTCCAAATTAGTCTTTTCGGACTGCAGCAGGAACTCTGATTTTCTGTAGAGTATCAACGAAAATTATCTTACTGTACAGACCCGACTGCCGAATAAGATAAATTAAACAAAGCAGTTTAATAGCAAGTAAACTTTTTAAGAGATCAATATAAACCATGACCAATATGCAACTTTGAGAGAGCCTTTCTGTTATAATTAGATAAATTGACATTAATGAGCTGACAGTGTGTTGCTACTGAACCATCACGGTTGGCTATCATTCAAATGTAGATGTGGCGAGTGTCAATTTACCATAATTAGCATATCTTGTGAGGATATAAGGATGGTTATTCCTTTTAGAGACAGTCATTCCTGTCTTATCTTTCTGCTTGACATCATGTTATGTGATTTTCCGTAAACTGAATCCCCTTTCTAATTGTCCCGTTAATCATACTGAATAATTGAACCGAAAAATCCAATTGTTCATCCAATATCAATGGTTAGGGCACCTCCTGATCATTTCTTTTCTTGGAACATAGCAGGCAGAGATGTACAGGAGGAGAGGGTAGATATAAACCTTCTGTTGGTGTTCTCCTGAAGTTGAAAGCTAATCTCTCTTTAGTTAAATCTCTTCTATCTTAACATTATATGACCATTGTCTGTTGAACAAACCATTCTCATCATTTCTCCAAATATCCTCTCGTCAACCCGAAAACCCATCAATTTTCGGAAGCAGTTGTTCCATTGTTACTAAATGCTTCTTCCGTATTATTGTCTTCATGTGAGCAGCCTGAATTTCAGAATTGCCCAACTAGTCTATCTATCTATCTAACAAGCCATTCTCTCATATATTGAAAAGGCTGTACGGCGTTCAGCTTACTCGGCTGGTTGTATGATGTTATCCGGAACTCCGTCAATTCATCACAACCTCCTTGAGTAAGCGGATTGCTTTCCCAGCCTTTCGTCTCCCAAAAGCAAACCTATTTCGGTAGCCCTAATTTACTGTATTCGTCTCTCAAATCAACAATACCTTCACAACTGTCGGTGGTATGCCGTCTTCTTCAGTATCTCAGTTGCAGGAGTGATAATTATAAAGAATGCTTGAAGTAGTTTTATCTGCTTAAAAGGTATCATCCACAGCCAATTAATTGCCTTTTTACAAATTAATTTCTGTTGTATAAACGGGAAATTCTAATCTTATTTTAATCAGTATTGATAGAGAAGTTATGGAAATGTGTAAGAAGGAAATGATTCGTAAATTGTGGTAAGTCCAAAATACCGGATCAGTATGATCCTATACAAAGCTTATGTAGCTAACAGTCAATACCCAAAAGGTAGTTAAAGTCGTATCTAATCAAAAGGTGTAGTAAAACAAAAGCTTCAATTTGTAGATGATGGATTTGGACGAGTCAATAAATTAGTCACGGGTCAAATCATTTTGGAGCTAATTAAGTCTTCGAAAATTATGTTAAAATCTCTTTAACATTTGCAAATTATAACAACTGCTACATATATGAATGGATTCATTTACTGACCTCTTATCTTATATTAACTAGTTAATTAGAATTAAAACGATGGATTAAAGATATGTGAAAGTAGAATTATGTCTATTTTTTGTATTACGTTTTTTTTTAGTCATCTAAGCTGAAATTATTGATGATTGTAGATGTATGTAATTAGTGCAGTTTGCAAATATCAAAATTTTGGAATATTACTCTAGAGGATATTCAATTGATATATAAATTATAGTGTGGATAATCCATCGCGGACTATTCCTAATTTGGGTGCAATACGACGTGAGATAAATGAAGCGATCAATAGTTGGCAACATATACTACCGATGCAGTTTCATGAAATACGACCGGAATCAGGAGCTGATGTAAAGATACGTTTCGCAATAGGTGATCACGGAGATCCGTATCGCTTCGATGGAAGCGGCAGAATTCTGGCACATGCATTTCCACCCGGTGAAGGAATCGGTGGAGACATTCATCTGGACGACGACGAACACTGGACCGTTACACTTACGGGCGATCCTTTCAGGCAGCGTGAGTAAGCATGCGTGTTCTTCTGGCCTCCCTCCGTTGTGGTAGCAAATTATTATCTGTTCGTGGTGGCGATACGCGGTCGATCATGGACTGTTCCGGTTTTCTCGGAGAACAGGATTATCTTGATGAACCGTATAATCATATCCTGATAACACCACTTTATGAGATCATTAGTGCATCATTATATCATTTCCTAGCTAAACAGTTGCAGAAGTGAGTCTTCGTTCAATTGTAATGCACGAATTTGGACATAGTATCGGTCTCTCCCATTCACATCAACAAGACAGTGTCATGTACGCTTTTTATCAGTACGACTTGCCGCCAAAGCTATCCTATGATGATTTACTAGCCGTTCGGACTCTTTATGGCGGTAATGGACTTTTTATGTGGATGAATATTTTCTGTTGAATAATTACGACTATTCCGAATGATAGAAACTACAAATTAACTGCAAATGTCTTAAACTTTTGGTTATTCCAAATGCGAGTTTTCATCATTGTGAACCAAAAAGTGTATTTAAAAAAAAAATAGGTTTTACGGTTGGATATAAGTATCGCTTGGGTTCATCGAAGTGCTATATTACATTTCCATTTGTTTACCACAGCATATATTTGAAAGACCGGATCATGCGGATAGTAGAGGAAGAATCCGGTTATGCAAATATGCAAAATATTAGCTTCATTCGATATATAGGAGGTCATCAATAAGCAGGTAGTTCATCGTAGAATAATTACGATAATGCTTAATATTAAATGCACTGTCAGGCGGTGATTATCATCCAAGAGAACCAACCGATGCTCCTCGACCGCATTCATCTACTACTACACAGCCATCACCGTTGCCAAGAGGTCCTGAGCAACCTTCTGATCAGCTTCCAACAATTCATCCTGATACTCCAGAGCTACCTATCCCAGAACCCGATCCATGCAAATCCGAATACGATGCCGTTGCTTCCATACGACAAGAGATCTTCGTTTTTAAAGTGCTTATTTCTTTTCTCCCTGTCTTTGTCCTGGAATTGACTTTTTGTAGGGAAGGACAGGTTTCCGTCAGGTTCGATGATTCGTATGTTTCCAGACAAGAAATATAATCTAAGTGATCTTTTCTTCAGAATAGATGGTTTTGGCGAATACGGCAAGATGGTATGCTAAGTCAAAATCCACGTTATATCAATACACTATGGAAAGAAGCCGCATGGCCTATAGATGCAGCAGTGGAGAGTGATCATCAAATCTACTTATTCGCAGGTATGCTTAAATTTATCAGGTTAGACATTTTCATAGATCATTACGATTGTTTTTAATTAAGAGGAGTGTGGGTTACGTAAGTGAAGATTTCGGATGAAATATAAGTACTGTCGAGAGAACGGAAATCCTTTCGATATCCTTAGAAAATCCTTTTGATTAGAATATCATTCGAGACCTTTGTACAATGCTAAATTTGTTAAGGCAAATTGTGATATATTTGTATTTATATACATCAGAACTTTGAGCTACGGTGTTGAAGGCACAAAACCTTACTTTATTTCTGAACTGATTACAGGTAAAAATATTTATATATTCAACGGTCAGCATCTTGTCGCACAGAAAACACTCACCGATTTGGGTCTACCGGCCACTGTAGAACGCATTCGACTTGTTTACACGTGGAACTACTGGACCGAGCAGCCGATGTATATCTGGACAAAAGATGAGTTCTGGAGAGTTGATAAGGTACGAAAGACAGCAAATGTTCCAGACGGAAACAACTTTTTTTTGCAATTTTCTCGTACACTTCATTAAACAATGAAGAGTGTTGCAGAAATCTGAAAAGGTAGAAATTGGTTATCCACGGAAGATCGCAACAACATGGCATGGTATTCCAGAGCAAGCCAGCGCAGCCGTTACGTATAATAATGGTTGTTTTTTTCTTCTTACTTAATCTAAAAATAATCCTTTATTAATCCCTATGAACTTGAGACTATTTACATTCACATGACCCTCTCTTATTTAATGCAGAAAAAAAATAAAAATTCCGGTCTCCGCCTCTTATAGGGTGTTTTTTCAAGACAAAAAAATAGTAGACCGATGAGACAAATTGCAAGCAATGACGACTGAATAAAAAATGCCGCGGAAGTTTAAAAAAAAGAAAAAGAAAGTTTAAAAAAAGCAAAATCCTTTTCAGACTTATATTTTTTCAATGGTAAAGCGGCTTACAAGTTCCACACCATTAATATGACAGCATCACCAATTAGTACGTCGCAATTGTGGCACTTTTGCCCAGTGGCAATGAAAATCTCAAGCAATGGAAATATAGCACGCATTTCATCCTTATCTACTTTTATTGTTATTGTTGTTATTACTTTTTCCTTCACTGATCACAAATGGCCAATTCATTTTATAATAAAGATGTAATGATGCTATTTACAACGGTTACCGTTTTGTGACAAAAAATGACACAATTTTTTCCTTAATTTTCCAAACTAAATTTAAGTTTTAAATGTTGCCAACGATTCAGTTTACTTCACTACCAATGAAAACTCATTGTTGAATGAAGCCTGAATGGTCAGTTACTTTGTTAATTTACACAAAGCATTTAAATGATCACCCGATCTATTCGTCAGTTTAAGCAGAACAAATTAATATATCGATGAAACGACACAAACCAATAAAACGCTCAGAGGGAAAGGGTTCGATAAATGGCATCCTAAATCTTTTCCAAGCACAAAACTACTACTTCACATGGCCACTCAAAGGATTAACTAGACAATATATGAAAGAGGTACCATATAGGTTATTCTACTTAGTTCTTCCTATAGTAGCTACTTGCAGTTTACTTATAATTGCTCAGAGTTGCTAAAATATTCCAGTTAGAGAAGATAAGAATACGTATGTACAAACAGAGTGAGCGGTCATTCATATAATCAATATAATCACGACATTCATGATTTAATCTCCGATGACTCCTGTTCCTGCTGTCGCATTTCACTAAAATCTGTCGAACCATTAGGAGTACCACTGTTGTTGCTCTGACTCTGGAAACCAACTGCTTCAAATGTCTGGTTGGAATCACTATCGAATCCTCCTTCTGAGAAGCCAGTGTTAGAGTCATCATTCAAATTACCAAAGGCGCGAACTCGTGCTACATCACTGTTCTCTGCAATAAGGGTTTAAAGCAACATATTTCTAGGATTCTAATTAACCAACATATGCAGCTAAACAGTGCCTTATCTACCGCTATGAATATATAGACTTTCCAGAGGCCTGGAAAATAAACTATACTTACTGAAATATGAAATGAGGTTTAGTACCTCAAAATCATATTGTTCTTCATTGAGCAGTAGTCGACATAGTTTATGCAACAACGCTTAATATGCCTTACAAGGCAATAATACCTAATGCAATTGAATCTTGAGTATTTTCCGATGATGCAATTGTTGTGCTTTCATCTTGATCTTGTACCACAGATTTCTGTGGTATTTTTGCAATATTCGCTGTTGCAGTCACTGAAACGAAGCAGGAAGAAGTGAAAGAAGCTAAATATGATGTCGATAAAAATTAAAATGATACATGAAACTTCCAAGTCTTTTCCGCACCTGCTACATTAAGCGTTTCAATAACTTACCTGGCACCCACCGGAACAATTTTATTTGCGTATCTTTAACTACAATCCATTTCTTTTCCCTGCAAAAATCAAACTTTGGCACCTGAAAAAACATTGTTGTACCACTCATAACATAACAACCAGGTCATATACTCTTAGATCACTTTGCTCCCTATTTCGAGTTTGCCTGCCCAGAAATAAACTTAGTAGTGACAAGCAAAGTTTGGTTCCAACGACACCAGTGATATTGAGCAAGAGATGAACATCTGGAAAATCTCAAGGAATGGAGAATGGCAAAAACAGAACTATCTTAAAAGCCGAACACTGAACCTCATTTACGAATCAGTGCTATACATGGGGCATTCTGCTTAAAATATCCTTAGATGATGGGATAAAACTATTCAGTTACCATTTCCGAACTTTATCTACCGAATTAATGACCCGTTTCAATTCATCTTTCGCACGATTACGCGTTTCTGCGCGCTGACTGCGTGCATACATATGCTGTTGATTAAGCCACGACGTATCTCAGATTTGAACACCTGAATTGGTAGTGCCATTATGCAGCGCTATTTCGATATAGTCATTATATTACAATGAATACTGAACAGAAAAATGCGATAATAATTAGCTTTATGATGACAACCTTCACAAAACGATGCCATTCTATCTCTTAATATCAACCATGAAAGGACAAAAATGTGTACGCTTTTTTGCGGTAAGTTAACTGATCAGCAGTTGTTGATTAATTTGTGAAAGGATGTAATATCATTTGTCCTTTTATGAATGCTATTGAGGTAAGATATTGATCATTACGGCATATTATTTAGATTATTGACTTCGACCATGGAATACAAGTATTACCACCGGAAATACGTAGATTTTCCCCAGTAGTCTTATTGATCTTGCTTTCAGAACATCCCCGATACACTAAAAAGTAAATCCAAGCATCCGGGACATGGAATACACACGGAGCACTCAAACAAAGAAAAAAGTGTTAACAATCAAAAGGAACACCCAACTGATGTCAATATAAGAAACACGATCGACCGTATATTACGATAGTTGCGTAGTGAAAATTGTTCGACCCACTGGAAGTGTTTTAGTTGGAAAACAAGATGCTGTGTAGTGAAAGGCGCAGTTGGAATTCGAACGGTTTGGTATTATGGAATGTTTAAATTTAAAAGTTACAGCGGATTTCATTGCAAAATTTTCTAATTAGAAGGTCTATCTTTGCTCTTCATATTCACTTCGTTTCATTATTATTTGGTTGATTGGACTCCTGAAGATCTAAGATCTCCAAATTTCACTCCGTACACTCTCTACATTATCAATTCTAGCTTACCTTAATGAAACTGAATACCACTTTTAATTATACTTAATTCATATAATTAAGTTCTCTAGTAAGTTTGCCACAGTTTTTTTATCAGAAATATTGACAAATGTTGTTTTCAATAAAAAATGATGTATTGGTAAAATTGGCAAAATAATATGTTATAGTTAACCGGAAATGTATTGACATTGTAAATAGAAATATAGCAAAAGGTTTAAGTTCAAAAGGTTTTTTTTTTAATCATCACTTAAAAGGTTTAAGTGATGATTTTTGGCCGAATTACAAAACAAAAACGCCATATGGATAGAACTGAAACTAAGTTGACGAATGGCCAATGTCCGTTTTCCCCTACAATTTTTCCCTTGAAATTTAAATACTTGGAAAAACTGATGCTGAAGAATAGAATAAGTGGATATGCATTAAGTAAAGATCAAATATCATTCGATAAAGATTGGTATGTTTGATTGCTTTCAGTTCCCATTTTGATCTATTTTATTGAGCATTTTAATGAAATGGAAGAGCTTTGTTTTTTATTTTCTCAGATCTTCACCGCTAGATAGACGATTAATCAGATTTCTGATATCTATATTAGTTACAAGAAGCTATATATCTATATTAGTTACATCTATATTATCTATATTAGTTATCTATATTAGTTACAAGTTATTTATATTTTTATATAGTTATCTATTTTTATATAGTTAGTTATTTATATATAGTTATCTATATTAGTTACAAGAAGCTATATTCAGATATATCCATCTGAATTACTCGAGGGAAAATTAAACCTTCAATTACGTCAACAGTAAACATGCTACGATTTATTTCAAATGTCACTGTACTTCTTGCTATATGCCCTAAAAGACACCTTTCCCATACATGACATGTAGATCACTGAACTATCACGGGAAAATGAAATTAATGAAGTCGAAATGATTGCACCTTCCCTTCACTTCATGTACTGTTATTTCGAACTTTTGCATTGAGTATTTACAAGTGAAAGTCAAAAGAAAACGATTGTTTTTAAGAGAATCACTTGTGTATGTCGCATCTTCATGTGACAATGTTTTAATATCATTTCATTCTGAATAACTTATAGGCAGGTAGCGCGATACCAGTGATGTAGGGTAATTCTCAGTGCTTAAAATCATTAATAAACATTATTTGATAAATTTAATTGCTATCTAATTAGTTCGAAAAATTTCCAAATGCAGTTGCTTGCAAGAAAATTTATGATAACATCTTTGAATTTATCACTGATGATAAAGGTAGCAATTAAAGTAATATGATAAACATTTGAACAAGATTTTATGATAAAATGTAATATCCTTTGATAAAATCCAGTTCGAGCATCTCTTTAGGGGGTGAAAAATAATGATAACTTGGCAATGCTAAACTATATATATATATATATATATATATATATATATGACAAAACACTTGAACAAGATTCTGTGATAAGATATAATAAAATGAAGCAATATATTTGTGCCAGCATATGATTATCATTCGCTTATGTTTAATTACTGACAGAAGGCATGATAAATTGTACGGTGAATCAGCACTGATGACAAAAATCATTATAATAATAGTCATATGCCTTAACTATTGTTTTAACTACTTGTTTTTACTAAAGTATGAAGTGGATAGGGGTGTAATTGAGATCAGCAAATGTTTGGTGGGAATATACTGTCATTTCTTAGTTCTTTCATCAAATTTAATGGTTTTATCATGAAATTTTCTATGAGTTACATTATTGAGAATCCGAAAAAGCGAAAAAAAAAAAATGGACGCACGGAACCGGGCGCAAGATGATCATGCTGGTCAGAAAAGTTCACGAATTGGTACAATTTCTTAAATTTATGCTTAAAAAAAACGATAATTGCTCTTCCTAAAATTTCATGCTTCATTTTTGAAGTTATGAAGGAGCATAATATATCACTCTAATGGAAGTTTGACAAATTTTAAAATATTGAAATTGTTCAACTGTCAGCAAACATATTATTTGTGCCTTTTTCTTATTTCTATCATGGAAATCTTTTTTTACTTTGAAAGATAAAGTGATTCAGTCTATTTAATACCAGTCAAGCAGAATTAGTTACAAGTTTCTTTCAAAAGTATGAGAAATATCATTCATAACTTCTTAGTTTAATCATAGATTTACCTAGGTTTATTTGGTACGGGCATAGTTTTACGGATATTTTCACAGTGGAGTGAGAAGCGAAACGGCGCAATAAATAGTGTTGGATTTTTTAAAATAAGTGTCATTTGTTAGTATTTTCGTCTTCATTTTCAATTTCCATCCAAAACTATTCAGGGAACTATTCAAACCTCTTGTCTGTTTGGACTAAATTTTTTTTGATAATGATACGAATGTTCTAGATCAGTATTCATCCATCCTTATATTTGTTCCTTCTTTATCACTCCCATCAGTGACTGTCATATTATCAGGACTCCTTAGCATTGTATCACATTGAATGTTGAGATGGAATAGAGCAGTGATGGTTTGGTATCGTCGGGTTGTAGTGATATGGGCGTGTTTCGTGGGAGACGAGACTGGTGTGCGTCGTTCACCGCCATTATTCTCTTTAGCAATGCCCTTATACCTGCTCTCAAATTATATTTTCTCTCTCATTTCCAAATAATTGAACGCCATACTACCGCCGTTACCTTTCGTTCTGTTTTGGTAGTAGTAGTAGTAGTAGTAGTAGTGGTAGTAGTGATGGTGGTAGTATTTGTGGTGTCAATTCATACATTTTACTTTTGAATTTTGACGAAAAAAAAGGTAGGTAGAATATGTGGTGTGGTAAAGAGTAGGCCATTTCGTGATTTATATCCATGATGAACTAATTAGAGGGATTGTGCGACTTTAAATTATTCAGGTTGTAAACGAAACGGCAGCATCCGGAAAAACGACAGGGTAACCTATATGGTTTTCGAATGGTCCATCTCTTCTAATACTATTTCAAGCTGAATTGTTTCACTGGGTAAGAAATTTTGCGGTGTACTGTAAAGAAGGGAAGCCTACCTCATTGTTGCTACCTGTTCAACGATAAATGCCTAGCTTATATGGCATTATTAAAACCCTTCTTCAGCAGCACTTTTTCAAGCTTTTCTGCTACTATTACTAGTAGTAGGAACCTAATACATAGTATAGAGTTAATCACCGCCAGTTATTGGTTGATATTTGTCATGATCATTCTGTCCACCTGTAGTACCCGTACCGATGGGGCATTCTTTCTTAATGATCCTTATGAACATCCTCTTGTATCTCTGCAAGATGAAAGGATCGAATCCGTCAGTGCCACTGCCACTACTACTACTACAATCCAAAAAATACTTCGGGAAAAAGCGAAAACGTTCGGGCAAAGTGCAGAGGAGATTCGGAAAGTCAAATATTATCTGGAGGAAATTCAAAAATTTGAGGCCAAACAGCATCCAGAGGAAGTCTTTCAACGACACACCACAAAACTTTCCGAAGCGGTAAGGGTGGATATTTCCTAAATTTTATTTTTGCATCTTTATTTAAATGAAGCAATTTCCTTCTTCGAATTATTCCCTTCTTCGAAGAATCCGAATATTCAGCACAGCGATGAAGAACTTGATGAACTTTAAACGGGTTTTAGATTTCCTTTCTTCATCTACTATTTGGATTCTTCTATGCCTTCTAGCATGCTTGCTCAACTATCACTTATCCTTATAAGTGGTAGTAAAAATTTGGCGATTCTGACGGAGAGCTTAAACCTCACTTGAAAGTACAGCCTAACTCTTGCGTAAAAGATGACGATACTTGTTTCTTGCTTACAAAACCTCTTCAGCCTTACAGTATCAACAGAAAATAGCGATGATAAAATGTTTGTAATTTCAAATAGATGAGCAAGACGTAACAATGGTACCATAACCATTAGCTGAAATTTTCATCATAAAATGCTTTCAAACTATTTATTCAGCAAAAAACTTCGTTAACACTACCAAGTCCTTTGAACATTTTGTTTTGAAAAGATAAATATATATTACCTTATCACATTCTCCCTCCTCAACACTTGTTAAGAATGAAGAAATAACATTGTTACGAGAAACTGATTGTTGTTTGTAAATGAAAAAGAAGAGAAAACAAGAAAAAAAAAACAAGAACCAATAAATAATAGGGTTATAAAGAGAGGCGCATGCAGTACAAGAAACAGGTTACGAGGGCATGGAAAGGGAATATTGAATCTATGAACCATACGGGTTACTTAATGACAGTTCTATGTAAAGTAAAGACATTTATTGAATAAAATTTTTATTTAAATTCAATTGAATTAATCATGTCTATTAAAAAACCCATAGGTCATTGTTGGTTGGATTACTTCTAATAGAGCCACTTTGGAATAGTATCACGATATTCTCAAGCAGAAGTAGAATTATCAATAGTGATGAAGATCCATATCTAATGTAATTAAAATTTCAATTCATAAGCTATAAAATTTCTGCTGCGCTAACGTCGTAACTCCCACTAGTGATGACTGTTATTTGACAATATCGTCTTGTCCAGTCACGGTATCTTAGGTGACTCATTTACAAAGGAGCAATAGTGATTAACTTTAAGATATGCGAAGTGGGAAAACAAAATTTTGAATTTTGCAGAAATACAAGGGTAACGCCAAATAATTATCAAATAAGAGAAAAAAGGTACTAATTTTGTTAGATAAAATATTTCTGGACATATCTTCAATGCTGTCTAACTTAGTAAGCTATGTATAATGAATCATCTGGATGGGTCAGCTGTCACATGCAAATTTTGAAAGAAAGTGGTTGATTGCTGTTTGTCACCATTCATAAAATTATTCTCGAAAAGAAATAGTATTGATTATTGGAATTCTGTTCGAAGTATCGGTACTTTGACACTACTTAATAGTTTTTGTATCACAACTAGATACGAATGAAGCATGTTGTAAAAGTCTCTGTTTCTTTGCTTTTCCAACGCTTTTTCCACTAACACAGCATAGCACCGACAAATGCGCTTATTGACACGACCCACTTGAAGATATTCTCCTGTCAACCAGTTTTCTCACATATGTTAAATGAGCATAAAGCAAAATCCTTCATTTTCATTATTTTTCCAGTGAAGAATAGGATAGTAGTAATAGTAGTAGAGCATATGTGATGACAGCTACCACAGCATACTTGATGAGCAAATCTGAAACCCGAAATTAAGGATTTTCCGCTAAATTAAGGGCGGTAACAAATGGTTCTCCCACTCCTTCATCAATTCGTTTCTATTTTTATTCAAATCTTTTTCGACAATAAGACATTAAAAATACAGGATGAACAAAACTGAGGTATAAAATAAGATAAAATGATCCATTTAATCTTTCGTAAAAGATACGTCAGTGATGTCTGTTGTCACCACTGTACGATGATAATTTTTCATAACAATGATAATTTTTGAACAGATTCAAAATTTTCGCTAAATTGCAACATCTTTATTTCTAATTTCTGTGCAGAAAAAAGTAATAATTCTTACCAACGAGTGGCATTTTCAACGTGATTAATTAAAATGAAAACTTGAATTAGCTATTGGCCTACTCCGTAATCATCGATGATGCTATCATATAATTGTTAGGATCGAAATGAATCAGCAACCATTATAAATGTATAACATTCACTATCTTATAATAATTTTCTTCTACTTCACAAATAACTTACAACAGTAATTAACTTAATTTTACAATTTGGAATATAAGTTACAGAAAGATGTTTGGAAGGAGCGAAAAAAGGGCGAAATAATTGTGAAAGATTGTGATATCATTTATGATCGATCAATTAGGTTATAATATTCCGCCAATGATTCCTTTCAGTGTTATCGACTTAACAAAAAGAATCCTTTCGTTTTTTTTTTTTCATCCGATCAAAGCAAACAAATGAAAAGGAAAGAAAAAAAGAGAATCAATTGAAAAATATGTATTCAATTGATAAATATCTGAATCAAAGAAGAGAGTTTAAAAAAGGAAAGAAAAAAGTCTATTACTGTTAGAAATATACGATAGGATATCGTCGCCTTTGTGAAGTCTTTCTTCTTTGTTTTCTAATCTTGCTAAATATCCAATTATTTTCTTTGATAATAAATTACTGCTAATGATGAATCGGCTGATAATGATTACCAATACTTTCAGGCATAATTTTGCATCATGCAATTACGATTGTTATTTAAACAATTAATTAACCAAATATTGAGTTAAATTTATTAGGATGAATAAAATGAAATAAACTGTTGGAAAAGTGGGAAAATTCGAGATATTTATTTTGACAAAAACAATTTGTATTTCAGTTTGCAACAGAAGTGACGAAATTTGAGAAACGACTAAAAGATGGCATTTTGTTAAATCCGGAAGAAAATGGTCGATACTATGAAGGTACGACTTTTTTCTTTTTTTTTTTAAATTATTCAATCAGCACCCTATCTTGTACCCTGTAACTGGCATCATTTTATTATGTTAAACAATTGGTGGTGCATATATGACGATATTCCCTGAATTAGTATGATTACTTTAAAGCCCTAATACAATGCCGCCCAGTATTATAATGATAAAACATTAAGCACTTCCATCCTGAGCTAACTTTTATTCATCAATTCATTGACATCTTTTAACATCATCATCACTACTGTCATCTCGAAATCACTTCCTTTTCGTACCGAATAAAGTGTCAGCGATTTCACTAAAACGATTTTCTCCATCTTTTCCAATCTCTTTATGTCCCTAGAACGGAAATACCTATATTCTTTCAACCTCATTTAATTATTATCGTATATAAATAAAATATCTGTGTGTACACGTTACTGTAACACTGATTATGATCATAATTGATGATCTTTGCACAGATTCACTTTCTCCAAAGAAACTTTTCGTTGCATGTAATTAACGTAATTGGGTCATTTCAATAGGAATTATATTGTTGGCGTAGTAATAATGGATGACATTTGAGACTTATATTGCGAATTGCAACAAAAAAGAAAAAAAAAAGTCATAATTGCTTCATCGTAATTGCCCACAAGGAGCCAAATCTGAATTGCATTACAGTGCATGTACTTCAGAGTACCTCACTATATTGAAATAATTACTAATCACCAGAAAGTTCAATCCAACATAATAAAGGTTGTAATTTGAAAATTAAAAAGATGTATGAAGGAGCAACCAGGATTATTCAATCATAAGTTGTCCGTTGAATTCTTTCAGGTGAGGACACACTTGGTGTTATTATAGAATAGTAAAATAGTATGAATTTTATGTTATTAAGACTTCGTCAAATTATTCAATTGAGAAAATTCAATTCCCTGAGAGCATTGTTTCAGGTGACATTGTTCTGGACGTACAACAAGCTCATCAGATCCATGAGACTATGCTACAGCATGGACGACGTACGAAACGGAAATTTATCCGTTCCGAATTACGTCGATGGGATTCGCACAAACCGATAATTTACAGTTTCGACGGGTCACATAGTATGTCTTTTCAAGTTGCAACACCATTATACGATTTCTTGCCACCTGTATGTCAAGCGTAATTTCCTTACTTTTTTTTGCGGAGGACTCAATGATAAGGATTATCAGAGGTCAGATTGTAGTTAACACTGGAAAAGCTTGATTTATTTTAATTTTTTGGAACGAAAATTTTAGATAAGCAGGTTTCAATGTACTGAAAAAAAATTTTTTTTCTGTTTTATAAGAATGGAATGGCCAAAATGACAACGATCACAACTAAATGATCAGAACGATCATTAAATAATCCAACTAATTCCCATATAATATTTCATAGACGCGATATAGCATTTATCATTCTCATTACTGTACTATTTCCACAAATCTCTCAAAATATATCCGCTCGTAAATAGTCTCTCTATGTGACAAAAGTGAAAAAGAAATTTTGCAAAAAATTTTATTACTTTTGACTGAAAGGATCCCACCCATTTTATCACTCATTCTTCTAAGCAAACTAAAGAGAATAGAAATTATGTCACATTTGTGAAAGAAAAATGAGAACATATTTTTCTTCCCCTCTCTATATTCGTCCTTCATATTTGTGGGAAAAAATAATGTTGAATGGTTAAAAAAAAAAAATGAACAGGGAAGAAGTAAGGGAGGCATTATGGTTAGCAATGAAAGAATAGATGTTGCATAATTATGTATGCTTAATTAAACTCATTGTATTGAAATACTTCGAGAGTTTAGTGCTGTTCCCTTTCTGCGTCATTCATTTTGAAGATTATTTTAGAACATAACTTGTCGGATTTGCTCGGTAATATACAGGTTATAAGTAAATTTTTCTTCTCTCATCATGCTGTAAAATATATACAAATAAAAAACCTTTTCAAATGCCACACAAGAAAAATTTTCCCAAAAGGTTTTGCGGATGTGAATGAATGTAGACGAGAATCAATGCTGAAAATCCTTAGCGTTCAAGTTTTCGGCAGACTAAAGCAATCTTACAAAGAATGTCTCTTGAAAACTCATTAAAAGTTTTTCCTCACTTCAATCATTCAGTTTTATTTTTAAAAATTGTTGGTAAACTTGAACTCTTCTTTGTCGAAGTCACTTCTTAGGAAACATTTTACACATTATTGTAAAATTCACTATGTTATCCCGTTGAACTTTCGCTTTAAACTTCACAATTGCTCAAACAACCGAAATCAAATGAAATTTTAATTACATTAATGCTTATCAAATATTGATTATCTGGAGCTATCTCTATAGGATCAATTTATTTATAATATAATTTCAGCCGTACGTGAACAACGGGTAATCGAGTTAGCGCTTGAACACTGGCAAAATATAACATGTTTGAACTTTGAGCGCAGAGATAATGAAATTGAAGAAAACCGAATCGTTTTTACTGATGTGGATGGATGCGCATCCAATGTTGGCAGACATCCTCTTGGCGAGCCACAATTTGTCTCATTGGCACCGGAATGCATTCGAGTATGTCTTATTTTGCTATCGCACAGTGCATCTCAGGTGTACCTCATTTGGTAACCGTCAAATAAACATCCTTATAGCATGCAAGTATTATCTTAAAAGACCTGTACTATAAAACCCTTCTCTGCATTTAATGAGTGGAACTTCCAAGGAAAAGAATTCGGGAAATTACAGCTAGGAGTGATAGCACATGAAGTGGCACATGCGCTGGGTTTCTGGCATGAACAATCGCGACCTGATCGTGATAATTACGTAACAGTTCGCTGGGAGAACATCGATCGTGATAGCAAGGGACAATTTCTGAAGGAACTGCCAGTTGACGTGGATAATGGTGGTGTACCCTATGATTATGGCAGTATTATGCACTATAGGTAAAAATCCGCTTTAATATAACCTATACAAACCCCGAAACAATTCGAATAGTTCTTTAGTTTTCAGGTATGTTCATCTGCAGTATATGATGCAACATTGCTTGTTATTAAGATTCCACTTTTTTTAAAACAATCTAGAAAGCCATAGTAGTGCGTTACAAAACAGAAACCATGGATCGTTAATAAGATGATCGACTTTGCCATTTAGCCTGAAATTCATTTGAAAATGGGAAAAGGTTAACGAGATTACAAGGGAAATGAGTTGTCTTATTGCTAATTCATTTATTTACCATCGAAGTCCGATTACAGGAGTAAAGCATTCGGTCGATATGAAGATTTGTATACACTGAACACGAACATAGTGGATTATCAAAAGACCATTGGACAGCGAGATCAGTTATCTTTCAACGACATTCGTCTCATGAATGTGATATATTGTAGCGATTCATGTACACAGAAATTACCTTGTCAACGCGGAGGATACACGGATCCAAGGCGATGCGAACGATGTCGTTGTCCAGATGGATTCACTGGAAAAGTATATATATTTTCTTTATTGAAAATTCATTATCGCACATAAAAAATATGTGGCTCCCATGCATATATAAAAGTACAGCAACATTATATAGAATGCTAAAAAGAAGTGAACAAATCAATCATATTCAAAAGCATTGTTCGAAAAATATCCAACTCTATTGCTAACCTCCGAATTCTATGAGACGATACAAATAGAATGAGAAAACTAATCATAGTCCGATCACTTTTTTAGGAATAAAGGTGAAAGCCTCTAACTTATGAAATAATCCAAAAACTGTTAGTAGTAAAATAACATATGTTGCTCAACTATGTTTTGCAGCTTTGTGAACGGGTAATGCCAGGATTTGGAGCAGATTGTGGTGGTCGTATAGAACTGACTTCTAGTTGGAAGCGTATTACAAGTCCAAATTATCCTAGAGAATTTAAAGAGGGACAAGAATGCAGCTGGCTTCTGGCAGCTCCACCTGGTCAGCATGTACAACTACGCTTCTATGGTGAATTCGAGATGTACTGCAAGGTGCGACATTCGCTCTGCATGGATTATGTCGAAATACGTAATTCAACTGATTTCGCCAATACAGGAATGAGGTACTGCATTGAAGTTTATATTTCTTACGTAATTTTAGTGGTTCAATTTGAATAAAGGAGGATTTATAACTACGTTGGAATACACTGGTCATTTATTCAAATTAGTGGAACCGGAAATGATTTTAAATGAATCATGTTTCGATCTAACCAGTGCACCTCGTAAAGAGTGAAAAATCTCCAGCGAACATTTAAATTACTTTTCGTATTTTAGATATTGTTGTTACGGAACACCACAATCATCGATCATGTCAGCAACGGAGGATATGTTGGTGCTCTTCCGGTCATTCTACCGCGGTGGCAAAGGTTTCCAGGCGCAAGTACGTGCGCTACCAACAACCGGTTCGTTCTTGGGGTGGTCCGAGTGGTCTGCGTGCAATGATGCATCGTATGGCGCCTGCGGTATCAGGTACCGTCGACGTATCTGTGTCGATGGTGCCTGCATGTTAGTTTAGAAGTCCTTTCCCCATCACCTACTACATCCACGCATACAGTTGTTTCTAAACGAACAAACTTTTCGATTATATCCATTGTGATTTACAAAATTCCGCATAGTAGGACCAATAGTAGAAAATGAGCAATAGTCAGTAGCTTAATTAAACATTATGGTATCATGTGAGAAAAGCACTAACGTAACACCTCAAGTTAGTGACTTCGGTCTCGACAAAAAGGTTACATTGACAAGTGCGTGCAAAGTTAAGATGTAGTTCGAATCATGGACGACTGTTCCTTTACCAACCAAACTTACTGACTGTTTTCTTAGTTTGTATCCGAGAAGTATGAAATAAGTCAAAGAAGTAGCTAATTAGAAGTCATTCGGCTAGTACGTTGGACCGTAAAGCATGCATCAAAAGTCTTACCGATTAGTGCATCAGCTTACCTAACCAGCACAAGATGAATAGTGGGTGTTCTTTCAAAACAAAATTATCAACTGAAAATACAACTGATCACTCTTGTAGTATTTAACATCCGGACAGTGCGGTCTACGGATGAGTTCAATGGAAATTTGAGCAAGTATGCTGCAAAAGATTCCTAGGACTACACAACGATTAAAAATGCAAACGGTAAGAATTGTCGAAGCAGTAAGGCATTAATTTCAAAATTATGCAAAAGTTCGCCACATAACAACCACCTAAGCATGAATCTCTAAAGCAAAAAAAACCATCTGAAGCATGTGTGAATCTTTTCTATCAGTATTATATGCGGGCACTGACTTAATCAAAGTATTACGATAGGGTAGTGCTAAATAGTACCGTAAAACACAGCATATAAGAAGACAACGAAAGGTTTCAGCCCACTGAGGTCAGATGTTCAGACCATCAGAACCGGTTAGCAGGAAAAGACCTTTACCAAGGTAATTCCTACAACAAAAGATGCAAACTTATAGGTGCAACTTCTAAGCAACTATTTACGAATGAACTGTTTAAAAGTTTGATATTTCAGGAAGAAATGGTGCCAAAGTCATGTAATGGAATCAGCACTGTTCGGACTACGGTTCGCAATGAACATCATTTATAGCAGTTTATAATCAGAGTACCTTTTATAATATATATATGTATATATATAAAGAGACATAAGAACAAGAAAGAGGAGAACCATAGCTAGTCGATGACAATAAAATGACTCGTAAATAGAACCTTTAACTTTATTAACGTGTGCTAATCGTGTTTGAAATGTTTGAAACGAGTGAACCATAATGATCTCATTACTGCATAAATGTTTCTAGTAGAAGCGACTTAAATTATTGGCACAACTACTAATATATCACTATTTAACTATGGAAAAGAGAATATATATAAATGCCCAATGATAAATCAGTTAGGGATATACGAAGCGAAACTGCTATAAACCTAATCAATTCTTATCCGCTTTCTTTAAAAAACGTGGATCGGAAACTAAACACATCCAATCCAGATTTTTTAGCGATGTATTCAGCTTCACCAACTTTCGTCGCTGCACTTCAAATACCTCTTCTTTGGCCGTCTGAAATGCTTACAGTACTGTACAACACAGGAAACAACAAAATATGTATATATATCTTTACAATTAATTATGCATCCCAACGGAATGCCTGTGATCGTAAAATGAACAACACAGTTTTTTCTAAAACAAACAAAGATCCGTTCAGATCTAAGCAATTTTCATAAAATTCCCTAACTTTGCCGAATAATTCAATAAAATGCATAAAAATGATAACAACTTATAGATTTTCAAAGCATAGATAAATTCTTATTTTAGAAATCAATACCAATTCAGGCGGTTTTACTGGAGGACTTGGATCGGTCATCATTGTAATGAATTCATCCTCACTAATATTGGCCACCCTTGGCACATAATCAATCCGAAGTCTTATTTCCGCGATCTTTGATAAAATATACTCACAATACGACAGCAGTTGTTCTGGATCGCTTACACCTTGTTGTTGGTGCCAACGGTCTACCGATTTTGTCAAACTTGTCATCAGTGTATAGGTCCTGCAAGGAAAATGAATCACCCCTACTCCCAATGCACTAAGCAGTAGGCAAATTAAAACAAAAGTCTATATCACGGTCAGGGTTCTTTATGAATTTCCTTCAAGAGGTCCATGAATGATTAGGTTAGCCGTCTGATAATGCGACACCAATCAGTTCTTAGAATCCTGCTAAATCGAATTTGCAATTATTCAACACTTTGAGTATTTTTCAAAGCTTTTTCTAAATGTGAGCAAGCGAATGAATTGCACCGATAAGCAAATGGGTCAACATATCTCAGCAGTAACTGACAGCAACATACCTCAGCAGTAACTCCTGGACCAGTTCACGACCTATACATGCCAAGGAAGCAACCGAATACTTCGAAAGATCATTCAGGATCTCCGGAGAATATGGTGGAGGATTCATTGGTCGAGCTGCTTTCGTTTCTTCTTTTTTTGATTTTTCACTGGCCTGATCCGATGATCTGCAGTTTTAATGGCTTGCATTGGTCCCTTATCATCTAACTTGTCGCTTTTATACTATTTTTTAATATCACAGGAACAGTGCCTTGCATATCATGAAATATTAGCATCAGTTCTCAACCAAAAACATTCTCGTGTATACCTTTGAGTAGACTGTTGTGATTGTTGCCTTTGTGATTGTTGCTGAAGCTGATATGATTGTCGATTTTGAAACTGTTGTTGTTGTTGCTGCTGCTGCTGCTGCTCATTTGACGTTTGCGATTGTACTCCTAGCGGATAATTAGATTGAGATTGTGATGGTGGTCTTATACTTGGTGATTCCTGAGCAGTCCCTGCAGAATACGGCCTTCCCGGCATACTCTGCATATTTGTACCTGCTCCGCTATACATCTGAGCTGTCGGTATACCTTGCATATTCATTATCTGCTGTTGTTGCTGTTGCTGACGCTGATCTGTTGCGGATGACGGATAACCCATGATCACAGCACCACCTGCAGCAATTAACACTTGAGCAAATGTTAAAATCCCTTTTACTGTAGCTCCTTTTTTTTTCCAATTTTCACCTGCTCTTATCAACAATGATTCTTTGGTTATCTTTACAGACATACTCCACCCTTAACGCCTCACATTTGGGAAAAAATATTCCTCAATTCAGGGTTGCAATATCAGTTCTGGTGCTGTAAACCTGGTGCTGGTGAAAATCAATCAGATACTGATATAGTTACAGAAGGTATATTCATGCTCAACAAATTGTACTCACTCCTGACTAACAACTCAAAGTAAATATCAATTGAAATAAATATACCTTGAGTTTGCTGATAATATACCGGCTGATTCGGACCAACGCCTGAGTTCTGCATCTTCCTGAAGCAAAATCCTTTCATGTCAGTAAAACAATACCACACTCTAGGAACCACATTACTAAATCTCCCATACTTCTCTCAAAGAATGTCAAATATCAAAGCTATCATAGACCTTGTTTTACTCAGATAAACTTTCATCCATTAAAAGGATCAAGAAAGACAGTACTAGCTGCTAGAAAAATGAAAATTTATTGAAGAGATCATATACGGAAATTAAAGGCATGAATTAAATATTATCATGAAAATGAACAAAGATGAATATCATTCACTGAAATACAAACGACCATCGCGAATCAATCCTCATATTTTTAAATCAGGACTCAAAATTTCCCGTCAAAAAAATTCCCGATAATGTACCATCACACAAAATTTGAAACAATTTTACTTCGGCCAAATATTTGTTACAACAAAAGAAAGAAAAATTGCAAAACTAAGTACGTTTATGCTCTTGCTAAATAACTTTAGTGTTATTCAGCTTTTGCAGACGGAACACTTTTCTCCATAGTTTCTGCAGTTTTATATAAAAACTAAGGATCAAACTTAGATTTCATGGCCTGAGTTTTGAAACTAGGAGCAAGTTTTGCCAGTTCACTGCGAATGTTTATAAAAGCACCAATTAAAGCTCCAAGTTGTAAACGGTCTGAGCAACCCTGTGACAGATGGTACTCGATATCTGCCATACAAACTAAGAGCCGACTCAATAATTCTGGCGGTATTACGAGACGGAATATGAAATCATGCATTGAATTCAATATGTCGCTCAAGGCAAATGCACGCTCACTTCGAATTTCTTCTATTTCTGCAAAATAAAAAGGACAGTGAAAAGCTATCCATCTGTCTGGTTTATGCTGAGTGACTTTTATCGTTGTGAAAAAAAGTTATCAAAATTCTTGTGACATAAGACTTCAGTGAGTGGTTTGAAAAATGTTTACTATTTAAACTACGCCATTTAAAAAAAGCATATTTCAAAGTATTACTTGTGTAAGCATCTTCTATTGAATCGTTTAAAAGTATTCTCACAATTTTTTCAACATCGTTTGGTAGAGGATATCCCACGCACTGATAAACACTCCATTCATCAACCGTCTTAAAAGCCATCGCTGTGCTCTGCAAAAGTTATGTAAAAGTAGTGAGTGATGAGAACTGAACATATGTTTGTAAGTCATGAAGACTCAGGCTTCAACTTTCTCAACATTACTCATAGGGAAGTTACTAAAAAACAATTATTACTTGAGAAATAAAAATAATTGATTTTAGAGAAACAATCTATTAGAACACCCTTTGAAGATAATAAAATATTTGTTACACAAGATTTAATGCGAAATCATATATAATCATACTTCTCTCGCTATCCCTTAGTTACTGCTGCATTAATTAATTGCCATATTACTATAGTTCAGTTTAGAAACTGGATGTAGAAATTAACCAAGTCAAGTAATAATCATGAAATAGAAACTGTTTACTTGCAAAATATTGATGATCCGTCTCATGTCTCCTTCAGCCAAATTTAACAGTGCATTCTGACCGTCTTTTGTTATAGTTAGTGATTCCGCCTGCACGATATAATGCAACCGTGGCAATATCTGCTCCTAAAAGAATATCTTATAATAAGCCTTTAATGATAAAAGGAATGCAACGTTTCTCCTTCTTTTTGGATCAAGCGTAATCTAAGCGTGATATATTTACTGAAAGCGCTAATAAATGCAAATATTTGGCGCATTAACAATATTAAACAAAAGACTAACATTTGGAAGTGGAGCGAAACGTAGACGTGTGCACCGCGATTGGATTGCGGGAATGATTTTCGACAAATAATTACATATAATACAGAATCGAACATTGTCTGTGAATTTCTCAATTACGCGTCTAAAAGATGAAACCATTTAAAAAATAGCAAAGAATATAAATTCCATCGGTTATATCAATACACTATAATGTACCTTAAGGCACTCTGCGCATCCTTCGTCATAGCATCAGCCTCATCCAAAACAATCAATTTCGGCATACTCTTTTGGTTCTTGTCCATACTTAAAGTACTCGTTTGGGCAAAATTAATGATCTGTTCTCGAACGATTCCGATACCTCGATCATCGGATGCGTTTAACTACAAAATATGACTGGGAAAAATATTTAAAAATGCGAATCACTGTAGTATTTTCACCAAATACGGAAGCGTAACCAAAAGTAATATTGATAAGAAAGACAAAAGCCATAAGACAATGGTGTACCCTTCAGGAGGGTTCTATCTGTTGAAGGAAGATGAAGTAACAGCACTGTACAGGAGCATCCCTATTATTTCTTAAAAAGATGCAAAATGTTGGATCTTTATTAAGTGCTGTATTGATGAATTTGAATTTAATTGAATAAACTGAAAAGTGTACCTCCAAAACCATCGATGATAACTGTTTTGGAGCATACATCATCTTTGCAGCGGCTAATATGGTACTCGTTTTTCCGGTTCCAGGAGGGCCATAAAACAATAAATGTGGCAATCGATTTTCATTGATCAATTTCATAACTAAACCAGAAGTATGAAATGTCACAAACATGATACATTACTTACCAAAAATGAGGTTTAATTTGAATAAAAGCTGCTCACAATATTCCATGAATTCCTCATGGAGATGAGTGGTGAAGTTCAGGGAGTTTAAGAATTAATCAGTACTGGTTGATATTTCCCTCACACGAAACGACAGCAACAAGAGAGCAACTTACGCGTTTCAGTGATTTCTCCATGAGAGACGACTTCGGTGAGGGAAACTGGACGGTACTTTTCAACCCACGGCATATTGACAGTACCATCTCCTTTGGCCTGTTCATCCAGTACCATTGTCCACCGAATCTCCTACTTGATCGAACTCAACCGCTTGTTCCGGCTATTTCAGTCCAGGTCAGGATGCGAATTGCGAATGACTTTACTCAAGGGTATACCTTCTGGGTTTATGTACAAGTTAAGGGTGCGGGTATTTTGAGGCGGGGTGTCTACGATGAAGTATTGGGGGATTTCCTGGTTCCTATGTTTAATTCTTCTCTTTTAATTGCTATCCGCAAGGATTCATGTCTAGATCGTTACCTTTGCATTGTACTGCCATTAGCGTCAGATGAAACCGGGTTTGCCTGTTGATCTGATCTGACTTTACCTGTTCTCTCCTATACATCGCTAATCTGATTTGAGCAGATCAGATTAGTAAAATGCAGGTTAATAGTGGAGCTATTTGAGTGGTTTGTAATTAGTTCTTTGCTAAGAACTAGTTTGAATTACTTATAGGAATAACTTCGAGTTACTGTTGATAATATTAAGCTGGTCTGCTATGCACTGGTCCAAGTTATTTTTGCTTCACACTACCATCTTCTGACAAGGGTTCCCTTAAATTATTGTTGACAAGAATTATTTGTTGATGAGCGATGATGGAAGTAGTGCTAACAAAAATTCAAACTTTTTTCAGTTTGTTATTTCAGGTTAAAGTTTGGAGATGGATCCTGCTGGAAGTGGTGTGGCCTCATCAGGTTCATTACGCACAAAAATATCACTAAAGGGTAGATACTCGCAGCTATCGTTAGTGTGCCCTTTTCACTTGATGAAGCCAGAGTTACCACGTTAGTTTCATTTTCTTATTAATTCTACATTCAGCCAATAAAAGTAAGTAAATGACAGGAAGATTTAGCCACGTCAAAGATTCACGGATTAGAAAAAGTTGTGAGGACTGGAACTATCTGCTGTGCACTGTCTTTTAGTAAATAAAAGAGTAGATCAAGAATTATTACTGGAAGAATTTGAAATATCCTCGATAATACAATCGTTTGCTATTTGCAGTTTGAAAATACCACCTTGTCCTGAACGAAAGTTGGTAGTCTGATGTGGTCAGGGTCCATTCATGCTTCTTGTTGAAAATGAGTGTGATTTGATTATGTTCATATGTTCAAATTAAAGTCTTGGAACTTTTTCTCTATATATGAGGAGGAATTCGACCGGTCTAATTATGTGGTACTTCTCAAAAAAAAGCTTATACTTAGAAATTTTATAGAGCAGAGCGTTTTACTCGGCAGTAACGACTTATTAGCGGAATATGATATGAGCTCATCTTATCAACGCTTTTGTGGCTCAAAACGGTTACGCGAAGATCTTGGCTCCTTCCTCCCACATCTTGTTGGCAGTTTCAATTTTGAAAATGCTTTGGAGTTCAGGTTTATGCTATCCTTCAACTGCTGATTTTGATTTTACTAAATATTGATTTCAACAGACGAACGTATAGATGTGGGTAGCAAATGTTAACAAGGCGTTAAAGCGGGATGGATACATTTGTTCAGAGAAAATAAATTGAAATATATAGGAAAGAAATTTCATAAGTGAAGGGATATGGAATGTGAGGACTCTTCTCGATAGAGATTTTCAGTTTGTTAGGGTACTACTATGAGGAAAGGATTGGATCCGTGAGTGGATAGTTCTGCTGGTCTTTTTAATGATTATTACGACTTACGTTCTTCATTTTGCCTTGTTTTAGTTCATTGCGGATGTTGGTGGAAAAACCACCGATTACCGGGAAAGAAATTACCAGTCTTTCTGCGAGTGCGATGGCAGGATTTAGGCTCACACCAGGTGCCGTCCCCGAACCCTATAGGTACTTTTAAACATACAAATTGTCATTGAATACTGCTTATTTACATATAGAAAGTATTTTTTTAATGATGCGGCACACAAAATAAACTTTATTAAGTCGGCGAACTAAATTTTAATCAATTACATTGCGAAGCAAAAGTGATAAGCGCAAAGTTAGAACTGCAAACGAAATTTTTGTACTTTGACATTACTGTTACTTTCATGGGCTATAAATTTTTAGGTATTTTGACAACAAAGTAGACGATTTAAGCAGTGAATCAATAAATTATGATGAAAATGGCGAAGAATTGAGACATAAAAGGAAGTTTAAATGGAGCTTGGATGATCTTGATGGTAACTTTTACATTTTTTGTCTTTACATGGGAAACTGTACTTCTGATATCATGTGTAATAATATATCGTTTACTTTAAAGATGCTGATTCGGATCGAAAGTACAGAAAGCATCGCAGCGAAGATAAAGATAGGAAGAAAGAAAAAAAGAAGAAAAAGGATAAAAAACGGAAGGTAATTATTGGTGCTACTCACATTTAACTTTTTTTGAAAGTACCATTGACTTATTAGTAACAATAATATCTTGAATTTAAATATGACGATAGCTAGTGTCATTTTAATATAGATACGACGATAACTAATATCAAACCATCTTGTTTATTCCATGAGCAGTTATGGCCTTAATGGTTGAGCTGTTTGGCTCGGATGGCCAGTAAATACCAGCGATCTTTGGTCTTGATTAAAGCCTGTGATAGGTTAACGCGGTATTCTAGCATTCTCTTATTGCTACTAATCCCATATCACTATATAATGTTCTATTCAAAAGATTCACTTTCAGAGGGATTCAAAAGAAGAGGACCCAAACAATAAAATAAGAAAGATATGAAGATTTGATGGGTTGGTTGCTGGAAGAAGACAATCTACTGGTTATAAAACTAAATATCGGAAAGGGAAAATCAGGAAATGTATCATTATATGAATAGCTGAACTTGATTAAAAGGGACAATAATGGTCATCAGGCAACGGATCTTCGTCCGTGTTAGAGCGCATTTCTGTCGAGATGAGCACATTACTATCGATGTTATTGTATCATATACATTCAAGTATGATCTCGTTTGTTGAATATGATACAAATATAGATCTTTATCCATATATCCATTGGTAATATTGCATCCAGTGGTACCAGACTTGGTTTGCTGTTAGCAAACTCCATTCTAGTTTTGACTGTTATCAGTCCCCTTCTGAGTAAAAGTGTCTCATTCGTTCCTTTGCAAAATTTATCCCGACAATCTCTTTTATTTTACTCAGAAAATTAAACTATGGTTCCCCTGCTCATCTTTACGTATTTCTACTTTTACTTGTTCGATGTTGGAGAAAGTTTTCTGAAATGGAGTGTATCGTTTGCCACATTTTTTTGAACCTCTTTGTTTAGCATTTTTTTGCTATAGGTTGTGGTTAAATTACATAATATAAGATCCTTTTCCAATTTTCTTTTCTGATCAGCTTCTGAGTAAATAACAAGAACGATTCCTGCAAAATACTTACAGCTTTTCTGCCTATATTCCTTATAGCTTTTAAATACACTAAAAGACTAAGAGCAAAAAGCAAGAGATTTTACCAGTGAAATTACTAGCGGATATGTTCCGGCTTGGATGCCACTTTTGTGAGGACTTTTTGAAGTGGACAGTTTTCACTGCATTATAGTTCTTATAATTGTTCTCGAGATGCTTACTCTTAAACTTGCTTGATTAAGAATGGGTGAATGCTTTTCTTCGATGTTAGAATACTGTGGGATGGATGACCGATGCTTCTTGCCGGAGTTTAACAGTCGCCATACGGTCTCTTCCGCTTAATTTTTAAGAGGCATAGATTAGGCGTCGAGATAGTGGAAATATGCTAAGATCATAGCGATGCAGTCATAAATTAGGCTCCAGTTAGAATTGCGCAGTAAGAGTAAGGTTTGTGCATTTCACAGAAGAGGAAGCACTGTATATGACAAAGTTTCCTCTTTCATGCTTTCTTCCATTACCTAATCATTTTGCTATCAGTGTTGTATGGCTAACTTCAAAGGCGAAAGCACTCGCACAATAAATCGGAGTTATATGAATGTTTGATAGTTATATGGATGTTTAATGGTACTAAGAAGAATGTGGTAGAAATCGAGTGGTTGCGAATGAAGCAGCAACTATTAGCAAAACCTCGCTGAAGAATTTAGGTGGGGTGCTCCTACTGAGTTCCACGTCTCTGTACCTATAGTGCTCAAAATTGATCACTCTGACAGTTTTACTACAAAACTTACGAAATGAACCGCTTCGGTGGTCAGAATCTGCTCTACCCATAATGTCTTATCTGCCAGAGTATGTGAAGTATGGGAGTTTAACCGAAAATGTTAACGAGTCATGTATTATTTCTATGCAAATAGTACAGTACCTTGAGTGTTAACAAACTATTAACATTCAAGTTTACATCAACAACAGGAAGGAAGTATAGAAAGAAAGGGATAGGAAAATACTAATTCAAGATCGTACTCATACATATATGACAATAATTGGAAATTGGGCACTAAAAAAGTATTATTACTATTAAAAAATGCTTTGAGTGATAAACATAACAGAAAACAGTGGAATAACTGTATAGACAAGAGAATAAGAACATCGTATTGGAGTTTATTTACCAGTTGTATCAATAAAATGGGTCAAGCATAAATGAGAAACAATAAGTTATGTTTAAGGAAGTCTTGGATGTAAACTTTATCATCTTTGATGATAGTATGAAAATGCAAGGATTAGTAGGTGATGTTCTCAGTGGCGCAAATAGGAGAGGTATTTATTAAATGTCTGAAAATAATATTATTCTCTGAGATGCAACATTTAATTCATAACGATGAGTAAGAAACATTTAGATAAAACACTGCCATTCAAAAATGGGACCAGCCTAAGTCAAATGATGTTCTATCTTCCACTGAACTGATGATTCTATTAAAGCTTGAATGATATTAGCTTGATGTTCATGTACAATAGAAAATGTCGCAGAATGTCGCATTCCCAATGTCATATCGCCTACAGTTAGTTCACCATTCTGGCAGTAGTTTTATATTTGATAGCACATAAGCCACATTTTATCACACCACCAACGCTTAAACAGTGCTTGAATTAAAACAAAAAAAAAAAAAAGTAGATTTAAAAACTGAATTCTGTGGAAGGAGTAACCGTTTATATACTGGATATGGGTTACATATAAGAACAGTTAATATGAAATATATAAAATTAGACAAGAATTTGCAAGGGAATTAGCTTACCAGATGCATACAACGTCCTCAGCATCAAACAGAAAACACTTTCACGTGACTTGAAAGTTAGACAACTAACTTATCACTTCAGTTATGGGGAAACATTTCCTTGAAGTGATGAATACTATCTAAGATATATTATAAACAACAAATACTTTGATTGCTCATATAAAATCTCTCGGTTTGCGACATTCCTAACTGAAGCAAATTATACTTCCGGTGGAAGAATTTGAAAATTGTAGTGAAGGGAAATTGTTTGATAAAAATTTCTATAAGAATAGCTATAACTTTTCTTTGATTTGGAGTTTTGAAACATGGAAGATGAGAAATGGATCAAATTAAATCAATTTTCAATTTGATGACAATAAGTACAATTACGACTGATATCGCATTGATATTACACTTATACCAGTCGTAATTAATTGATAATGCGTAAAGTATTCTGTCAATTCTTCTTGTATTAGTGTTATTGTTTTACCGAATTCCTTTTCGGGTTGCTCTGATAATTCCTCTTCCTGTTGATTTAGTTCATCCCAGCAAGTTTCCATCTTCCATCGTTTATGAGCTGAATTAATCATTTGTTGCTTTTGTACTAATCATTCCAATTCTGCAACTGATTCTTTCGATTTCGAATTAAAGCAAAAAAAGCAATATAAGCAAGAATTGCTTATTATTCCTTCATGTCAGACGGCAAATCTTCTTCGGATATGCAAGTAAACCTTGGCAGATAAAATTTCAGCCAACTCTAGAGGCATCGCTCAAATGGTTATTAGAGCTATCGATCTTTCCGTTAATCTTTTATCACCTGTGGCAGATAAAGGATCAAGATAATCCAACCAACTTGTGCAAAGAGTTTAGAGCGCTTGACTTATGTTTCCGGAAGACTCGGCATAAATGATAATTTGCTTGGTTTGGCGTGCCATTGTTTACAAGTCATACATTTGTTTATAACTCATTTGACTTCGGGTCTTCCATTAAGCAGCCAAAATGTACTTCTCAACCGTGAAAGAGCATGACTGTTTTTTCTGGCCTGCTGTAAACCCTTATGTTAATTTAGTATGAAAAGTTTCGTTACTGGATTATGTCGTAAAAGATGGGTAGAGTGCTTGCCATTTTCGCTCAATTCTTCTAGTCGCCTTCTGGATCTCCATAATTTCTCATCCTCATTATAATATAAATTCCATTTATAAATTTCTTCCCCAGTCAACTCTTCTGATTGGACTTGTCTAATTAATAACCATTCGGTTAACTTGTGTCGTTCACTGAGAGTTGATTTCTCTCGATTGAAAGTGATTGTAACTGTAATAATTTGTTGTTGGTTATTAATCCTATGAATTTGCGAATCCAAGCGGTTGTTTCTAATAATCTTAACCAATTGCTGATACGACTACTATCCATAAATTGAAAATTATTTCTCTCGTAAGTTTGTAAAACCTTCGCGATGGTGACTTTTTTTGGTTTTTCCTTCTCATTTTGCCAGCTAAATTTTTCTTCTTTTAGCCATGGAAGTCATAACACCATGGTCTAGAGAATCTAAGTTTTTTTGGGGAGGAATTACTTTTGTAGTCCCGTCCGCCAGATTATGTTCTGACGGGATATATCGAAACATGAATTTCACTTTACGTATTTCCTCGACTCGGTTTTGAATGAGTCCTGGTGACAATCCAGGATAATTTTTTACCGGTGTAATGCACATTTCGAATCTGAGAACTACCTTTATATTTTGTGGGTCCAACTACATCATTACGAATTGTGTCGCTCGTACTCCTATGAGTATCGCGAGTAAGTCTAGTCGAGATATAATAATTCATTTGGTAGGGGCAATGCGAGATCTAGGAAAGACCAAGAATGATTCCTTTCCATGCATTCCTTGACTTAGCACATATATACCGCTGCTGAAATACACTAAGCTTGATGCGTCCGTAAACACATGAACTTCGATTATATTTGGGAAGTTTGAGACGAATCGAGGTAAATGCCTTAGGTTTTTGATCACTGATAAGAGATTCCCATTGTCGTTGACCATCAATAACATGATCCTATGAGTGATTCTTCTTCCAAAAGTTTCGAAGAAATGATTTGAATCTTATCATTATGGGGTCTAAGAAACCGAAAGAGTCATATTATAAAGCAGCGAAGTGCAGGATCGTCTTCTTCGTTAATTCTTTTTAAATCCATGGTTTCAAAATTATTTGGATGATGTCTTAATTGGGATTCTAGGTAGTACCAAAGATTTTCCTTGGACTCATTTTTACTCGATCCTGTTCAAATGCGTGGAAGCCCATTAGAAAGAAATTCCCTTGTCCGTCAGTTGATATTAAAGTTGTCCACACAGAGATTTCTTCTCATTTCTAGACTGCTTTCCAAATGATAAATTTAGGGTAGCCGATAGTAAAAGGCGATAGCAAGTTACTCTAAAAGAAACCTTTTTGAAACGATAACATTTTGTTTTCTACTACAGCTCCTTTAATATCTTTCAACAAAAGGAATCTAGTACAATTCCTGTCTGAAGGATGTAGTTCTATTTGTAAAAATGCTTTCTCAATATCGGTTGTTATCACGCCTCTCGTTATTCGGAAACGTAACAATACTCTTACAAGGTCTGGAAGTGTGATCGGTCCTCGATATAATACATCATTTAAATTCTTAGTTCCTTTCAGATGTGTTGAAGCAGCATACACAATTTTTAGCTTGGTTGTAGTCTAGCTAAGGTTTTAAAATATTATGATATGGCAGATAATGTACGATACCAACCTGATCCGTGTTTGGTTGCACTTCTTCACTTATTTGGAGTTCAACTGATCTTGGATTGTTTCTTGGATTGTCGTACTGTTGAAGTTCTCTTCCATGGAATTGAAGTCGTCCAATCAGGTTTCGCAGACAGCTGAAACACAAACTATAATTATTGCTCATTTTGGTTCCTTATTTCTTCCATGGCCAACATACTTAATATCTTCCATTGCGTTTGGTAATACTTTTTTAAAATTGTTTCAATGTTCGTCCATCATCCTGAGTATTGGGTTGTTCCCAATGCCTATACATTCTAATTTCTAGAATAGGTCCACATCAGGAACGCAATTTGCACTGGCAACATTTTTTGCGTTAGAAATTGGGCAGTGATTGAATCTGTTTGTGTACCCGTGTCGCTGACTTTCTTCATGACAAAAACTGAGGGTCCTTTCTGCCACTTTAGTTGGTAGTACCTCAAACTTGAGTAATTAAACCTTTATTACGGCAAATTTATTAATACAACAACGAACTTGCAAATACGACATCGATATAACAAATTAACGAAAACACTAAGAATAAAAAAGACAAAATCATGCTCGATACCTTATATCCAACCGACATCAATGAAACACATTTGTAAAAATGGATTAGTGCTCAGGACCCTCCGCTTCTTCGACTGGGAGGATCCTTGTACTGTTTTATGATTACAAGAATTAGCTTCGTCATGGAGCACCCATTGGTATTAGGTTCTTTGTTAGTGCAAACGTAAGACGATATGAGCATATAAAACAAAGATGTCTGGCTTTCAAAAAGGGAGATTATTATTTCTTTGTTTCTACTCGCGATATCAGCGACAACTTGCCTCCAACTACTATAGGACCTACTTTTTCATGAAGCAGGGTGAATCCTGAGTTTATTTGCTGAATTTTCTCTAGTTCGATAAATTTGAAAAAATTTCATCCGGTTCTTTTCATTTACTCCCTAGATTATTCAGTTGGTCTGAAAAAATAATGAATAATTTCATGGATAAATCTGGGCTACTCGAAGTTCGTCTGTCGATTTCTACTACTTTCTACTACTTCGCTTGTCAATCTCGACTACTTGAAGTTCGCCTATTAAATGGTCTATTATGTTGGCCACGCAAGTCACTGTCTCCATCCTTGCAGTTCTTATCCCAATTTGTATTTTGATTAGGAGATATAATTGTGACTTCTTGATACCGAAGGAGGATATATTTTCTTGTTTTTCTTCGGTTTCTGTTAAATCTAGTCAATCAACTAATTTCTGAAATATAAAGGTTGATTGTACGCCCACATCAAAAAGGACCAAAACTCCATCATGGAGTCTATATCTTTTTAGATTGAATACGTTGATTTCCTTATACAAAAGTAAGACTTTATCCTTTAGTCCAGTTATTATGTTAATGGCAATGTTGCCATTGTTTATGGCAACCTTTTTCCCTTCAGCTAAAGAATTTTCTTGTTGCTTGGCTTCTCGATCCATAATGTCGCATAGCGATAGAAACGTGCCATCAGTATGTCCCAATTCCCAACTGTTTAGTTTAAGCGTACATTAATTTTCCTTAAACGATCAACTCGTTGCTCGAGAATGGGATACATGTAACCATTCGCTATCCCAGTGATCCCCGTTGCAAAATATACAAGGTCTTCTCTTTTTTACTTGTTGGATTTTTTCTCGAGATTATGGTTGATTTCGGTTTATGCTGGTTGATTGCAACTAAAGTCTATTTCCTGCGGTTCTGCCTGAGTTTCGTAATCGACCATAGTTCATCTCCCTTTTGTTGTCATGCTTTATCCAATATCCATCCAGGCGCTTTAGTTTCTATAGCAGTTTCAATGTTAGTATGTTTAAGGCATTCTCCTTTTGCTTCTGTCTAAGTACTTTTCCGATTGCCTCAACAGTTGACTTCCGCTCCCGGTCGTTTCGTTTTGTGGAGTTTAGTTCGCAGTAGAGCGGTTTTTTAATAGTGAGCGACTTCCCAAACTTTTCAAATAATATTTTTCTTACAACTCTATAGTTTTGCTCTATAGTTTTGCGGTGCTCTGTCATAATCTGCTACTGCTTGTAGGGCATTTTCCTTTAAGGAGAACATTAAATATTTTATTTTTTGGATGTCTGGAATCTCTTGAGAGTGTATTGCAGCACTAAAATTGCTGTAGAACTACCTCCAGCCTTTAAGGTTACCACTGAACATGGGAAATGGCAACTGTGGTAGATTTACTGTTGACGGTAGGCTACTTGAAGAAGTCCTCTCGGTTGAGAGATTTCTTCTGTTATTTCCTTGTTCTATTCACTTTGGGCTAGACGTTAAAGAGCTAACTCATCGTCTTTTTGTGCATAGCTAAAGTTATGTAGCTTCTCTACCATCACTTCCAAAATAAAGTGACGTTCGCCATTTCTATGCAGACGCAATTTATTGAATATATTCCAACCATTTTTCATTGATTATTTCAAGAAGGGTAGTATTCATTTCGAAGCGCATCAACCTTTCTTTGGGGATCCTTGTTCAGGCTTCGTATTTCTGGCGTAATTCTTCCCTCGTCAAAGTTTGGTCGGATGAGGCTGGACCCATTGCTCCTACTTCGTCAAGGACTTACCAATTTTAATTTTGCCTGTTGAGCGCTTGCTAATATACTGGCGGACATTACCTTACCTCGGGCACCAAAATTTGTCGAAAAAATATTGCCTGGTTTGGAGGAGATTGACAGTAAACTTTTTGTGTTGTTTAATACGGATGCAAGATGGTTGATAAAGGTTTATTAATGATGGTAACAGCTTTCTTAGCGAATACAGAGAATACAAATACAGATGAGCTCCTTATGGATGAAAAAAGAAGGAAATTTGAGTGTTGTACTGGAAATCAAATTGAAGATCAATAGGATGGGAAATGAGGAAACTATCGATCGTTGGAGCCTATAATAAAACTTGTTTAAAAAACTGAGTCTGTAGCGAATTTTGTTCGGGTTTGTTTGAGAGGGTGATGTAGGAGACCACTATTGCCAGCGATTTTACGTGAGATATCGTCGTTGAGTTGGATTGAGTTGATGCAAACACGATGAATTGAGTTGAGTTGTACACGCACCAGATTGTAG
>NW_018108203.1:453517-457115 GCF_000183805.2 Loa loa
AACAATAGCTTTAATGGAATGTAACATTTTGTCCGAAAATTTCAATTAAATTTATTTTCATCTATTTTACAACATTTTTCCACTTATCCATCCGTTAATCATTTCTTGTTAAACAGACATGAAAAAATCACTTAAAATGCATTATAAAGTTTTTTTTTATTTGGTACTTTGCCATTTTTTTCTTTTTCAAATTTTCACAACAATAATTATACGTGTTAATTTTCACGTAGCTAATGTTATTTACCAAAAAATTTTTGTTTAAAAAAACATAAATTCGTCAATGCAAGAACGAACTTAGCAATTACGACATCGATATAACAAATTAATGACGAAATCACAACGAATCAAGAAAGAAATCAAATAATGCGTGATATCATTCATATATCCAACCGACCTCGATGAAACACATCTGTAAAACGGATTGGTGCTCAGGACCCTCCGCTTCCTCTAGTGGAAAGGACCTGTACCGTTTTAAGATTACAAAAATTAACATCTCTATGGAGCGCATATTGTCGGAAAAACCGAAATAGCTGTAGCATAAAATCTGTCGCGAATTTCAATATCGCGAAATTCCAAATAAATAAAATAAATCTCCTATTCAAATTGTAAATAATGTTAACAACATTTACATAATTTTTCTCTCATACTTAAAATCATGAGTCAGCTATCCAATCCACTAGAAATTTTCCCTTTGATGTTGAGATTTGTGCACATATGGTAACTGATTCGTAAAGGCTTTTATCCCATACAAAATCTTTTATACAATGGTGAGAAAGCTGTACATCAGATAAAATAATTTCTATGCAATTTTTTCTAAAGAAAACTGTTCTTATATGTAAATTTCTTTTGCACCCGTGAGAATACTGGATATATAATGATTGTTCCTCTTGACACACCCGATATATAAACCCTAAGAATCTCTAACAAGGTTAATGTTAATGAAAATTTTTCTCCACGTCGCAACCATCAACGCTACTCAATACAATCCCGACTTATTTCCTCTCTTTTTTCGAATCTTTACTTCAATATTTCTCCTGTTGTTCTATGTTATTACTTTGAACTTCATTCTACTATAATCGGAATTACTTCTAACCTGGTTTTATTATATTTGTTATTTGCACAACAATAAAGGATATTATATTCTTCGAACACATAACCAATCGGTATTCAGTAAGTCACAATTTTTATAAAAAATAACTGCTTTACTACTAACAAGAACAGATACCTCATCTCACTCTTTTAAGATTTTCTTCCACGACATATTTTTGGTGCCCGAGGTGAGGTACTACTGATATTAGCCATAACAAATAATTATAATTGGAAATCCCTATTGATATGACACTTCTATTATACTAAAAAGTATAAAACCTGTAAGGAATCGACTAATAAATATCCTCTAAGAAGTAAGGGCACTAGATGTCGGATTGCCAGAACAAAGTTTGCTATGTTCAAAACGACTTCAAATACATGAAGCTAGAAATAGACTTTTTGAAGAAAAAATTATGAGGCTACACATGTGCATTCAATCACTTCAAGAAGCGAATGACAGATGGATCGATTATCTTCAAAAGTTCCTTACCACATCAAGAAAAAAAAAGGAGGAAGAGAAATATCAAGAAGTAACGATAGGAGAGCAAGGAATTTTTAATTTAATATATAAAGCGAAAGAAGCCGTCATTACTTTAACTATTTATCAAAAGGAAATTGACTCTGAAATCCAGAAACTAACACCAACTCCGAACCAGCGGCATGCATTACCAACGGAGGTATTGAAGCCAATTCCACCTACCTATACTAATGTCAGTCTTCCTCAATTATCTTTATCTGTTTTCAATGGCGACCCACGACAGTGCAGAGAATTCTGGAGTAGCTTTAACGCTGCTGTCCACTCACAAACCATCCTGGAAATCCAAAAACTAAACTACTTAACCTCCTGTTTGAAAGGATCAGCATTACAAGTCGTAAGAGGTTTTGATATTGTCCCTGAAAAGTATGAAGTTGTGCGAAAATTGTCGACCGAAAAATATGGAGACTCATCGATGACAACTAAATTATTATACAACGAACTACAATCCATAAAACGAAACGAAAAGGAATGGATTGAAGCCATTGGAAAAATGGAAAAAATCTTCCAACAATTAGAAGCACTGGGTGAAAATTTGGAACACTCCAGTACAGAAATTGTAGCTGAAAGCCAACTATCGCGATGGATACTTGACAAAGTATACCATCAGAAAACCAACGATTCTCCATGGTCAATATTAAAAGTAAGAAGATTTCTCTGGAATTTAATCCAAGTCAATGAACAGGTAAGAAACCATTTCACATCTACTCAAATGGAAAGAAAACCCATTTTGTCTAAATACAAACAAATTCCAAAAGGATATAATGAAACTTCAGCACTGGCAACAATTCATAATGAGAAGAAAATTCCTTACTCAATAAGAAAAAGGGAGAAAACAAAACTAAAAGACCATGTACATTTTGTAATCAAGATTACTGGGACAGTGAATGCCGAGTATATCCAACTGTGAAAGCTCGAATGAAACGTCTCAAGGAAATAAAGAAATGTATTATTTGTCTAAAGACACATCAAGGAGAAGAATGCAGAAGAAAGGTAAATTGTTTTTACTGCAAAGCTGCTCATAACAGTCCGCTATGTGAAAAAAGAAATCAACTGCAGAGCAAAACTTCAAGTCTTAACATGAGCCAAACAAATGAAGAAATCAGCAAATCGGAAGATTGTTCGATTAACTACAATCCGACAATGGTGGCTCAAACGAAAGCGATAACGAAAAAACAAAGTAAAGAAACTGTGCTATTATGCAAGGAAATAATTGTATTTAACCCATTATTGCCAGGACGAAAGGAAGAAGCCTTGGTATTATTTGATATTGGGTGACAGTTATCGTTCATATCAAAAGAGCTAGTTCAACGACTAGACTTAATAGAAACTGATGAACAAGAATTAAAACTAGCTCCTTTCGGCATTAAGAATCCTAAGGCACACATAATCACTCAAACTTAACTTAATGTAAATATTGATGCAAATGAGACCATCCAATTACGCGCCAATGTAATCGAATACTTAAACAATGAATTACATGTCGTCAAAATACCAATGGCCAACCACACAATGAATCTAAAAAATTATTGGAAACGACCTGACATCTTAATCGGAGCAGATAATTTCTTTAAATTTGTGGAATTGGAAAGGTTTGAAAAACTAAAATCAGGATCCCCACTACTTCACACAAAAGTTGGACCAATGATTGTTGGAAGTGGTGATGTAAATCAATTGTGTCAAAAAGGTAGGATGCATATTTTTAACACAGTAACCACTTTAACCATAGCATCCTATGATTATATTATATAGGAGATAGAAAATTTCTGGAAACTGAAAGTTATGAGAATACAAGGAGGACCTAATTTCAATGACGATGAAGAGGCACTAAAGCAATTTAAGAAATTTATAACAAAATAGAACAACAGATATCAAGTAAGATGGCCATGGAAAGAACCAAAGGACAAGTTGAGTAATAACTTAAGATTATGCTTAGGACGTTTAAAATCTGGTCAAGCGATTGCAACAAGAATC
>NW_018108203.1:457726-459700 GCF_000183805.2 Loa loa
TATTTCTAATGATTCATCACTGCATTCATTCACCAATTTACATTCTTTAAAATTATCTCCACACGTTTCTTTTGTTATCTTTGTCTAACAAAAATTCGCATCTTTATTTCAATGACAAAGGATGTCCAATTTACATGCTAACTTTCCCATCTGATCTTGTTACAACGCTTATTATGTAATTGGATCTTTACAGTTTTCTTTGTATCTAAAGAATACCATTTTTTAACGTTTTATGTAAACCACTCCTACTTCTTTATACATATAAACCCTTTTTGGAAACAAAGGAAAAGGTTTTCTTGGGCTGGTGCTCTTCCATAGTGTTTTACTTACGATTACATTTGACTCACGGTCAAGGGATTTCCTACTCGTTACTCTTCAATAATCCCACTGATCAGCTCTGTATTATATCAATAAAGCAGTAATTTTTACTGTGTCCTCACAACGTATATTCGACGTCTTCATAAGGTAAGCCTTTAATTAAATTTCTACTTGATCCTAACTCAAGGCTAAACCTTCTAAATCTAAGCGACTCGATAAAAAGAATTTTTTCACAACAGGCTACACTAAACTATCATCTGGAAACTTATGGTAATAAGCCTCCGAGATAAGGAAGAATATCTACGTAGAAAACAACACATTATCTGCAAATGGAATTGAAAAAGCGCTAATAAAATATGAACAAAAGTTATCTTCAGTGAAGCCGCAATAAATGTCAGAGAATTTCTAACGATGAAGAGTTTAATGAAAGAATAGCAGACTATGATAAACCAAGTTATAAAGAACGATTTTCTTGGAATGAATTGGATCCATGATTTAGATATCATTCGTATAACACTAAAACCATGGACCGAAAAACAAATCACTAAGAGAACTATTTTACAATTCGTCGTTTCGCAATATGACCCATTAGGGTTTCTGACACCATCGATGATTTCATTCAAACTATTTCTCCAATATTTATGGAAGCAGAACAGAGCTTGGGATCAACTCTTAACCTAAGAAGATGAACAACAATGGCACAAGATGATAAGGAAATGGCCGTCCAATATAATCGACTTACCGAGATTCGTAATAAATCCTGCAAATCAATTGGAGATTCACGTATTTACTGATGCATCTAAATTTGCATACGCTGCTGCAGTGTATATCCTCAATACAAGAAATGCAACTATGAAAGGAACTTCATTTCTAATATATGCCAAATCCCGGATAGCTTCAATTAAAGGAATATCTATACCAAGACTCGAATTGTTGTCAGTATTAATTGGAGTACGAGCCGCGCATTTTGTATTAAAACAATTAGAATTGAAGGATATACCTGTAACCCTGTGGTCAGATTCAAAACGTGCATTATTTTGGATTAAAAATTATTCTAAACTACTTCCACGATTCGTTCAAAATAGAGTTGAAGAAATTCGAAAGGCAAACTTTACCTTTCGATATATACCAAGTGAGCACAATCCCGTAGAAGTAGCAACCAGAGGAATGTCACCGGCTAAACTTCGAAATTGTGAATCGTGGTGGATTGGCTAACAGAGACAAAAACTAAATGGCCGCAATGGAAATTCAGTTGTGCAGGGGAAGATGAATTCAGTATAGCTATTATGGCAACGATTACAAAATGAAACGAATTATTAAATCAAAGAATTTTCACTTCATAGATGCAAGTTGTTTTAGCAAATGGACTAGATTACTGAAAACCACTTTATGGGCTCTTAAATTCATCAAGTTATGTCTTAAAGGAAGGATACTGTGGTTGCAATCGATATCTACAGATAAAGATTCTATGACCAAAGCTAATTATGATAAAGCGGAGTGGATATTGATCAAACAAGCACAATCTGACGAAATAAACGAGCAACAAATAAACACTTGGAATTTATACTTCGACAAAACTGACAACTTATGGCGATCAAAGAGTCGTCTGGAAAACGCAGATTTAGATATGGAAAGTAAATTTCCTATTTATTATTT
>NW_018108204.1:0-15364 GCF_000183805.2 Loa loa
AACCAGACTGTAATACAATTCAGATGATTGAAGAGAATGGTAGTAATAAGGATTAGAAGGTCCGATAGTAGGACGAAGATATTGTCGATCGGTAAGTGAAAGATACTTAAGTCCCTAGTTTCTAGAGTTTATATAATGGGTGCATACATATATGCAGCAGTTGCATGTAAGATCTTTACAATATTTCAAAGTTGCATACAAGATCTTTACATACAAGATTTAATCCTCAGGTAAGAAGAATTTGCATCAAAATTAGATAAACTGACTTATCACCTTTGATATGGAAAAGATTTGTTTGATTTTTCAAGTAAAGTAATGAGTCCCTTATCTTGGATATGTTCTAAACAACAAATATTTTAATTGGTCATATAAATTTTTCTTGGTCTGTGACAGATATGCGGGATTATGCTTTTGAAAGAAGTGAATGTAAAATGTGATGTTCATGTAAAGAATACATGCACTCCTCAAGCTAACTGACGTGTCATTATGTGACCTATGACGTGTTATTTGCGTTGGAAGAGGAGTGTTTCCTTTATTATAGCTATTATTTTTGGTAAGTTTAATCTATAATCAATTATTGTTATCACTGATGAGCTAACATTTTTTGAACATGAATATTCGTTTATTTGAATCAATTAAATTCTTGAAAATATTGAAGAAATTATAACCGGTCACTGCCACAACTAGTGACAGTACGATATAGCTTGGAGTTTAGGATAATTAACCATTGGTAATTGGTGCTATATACTTGAGTAAGATTAATGATTGTTTGTATTGAGAGAATAATCTTTTGGTGCTGTATAGAATTTCTGATGTGTATTTGAATTTATATATGTTAAGATCAATTCAATCTAAAGGAACTTCTCTTTTTTGTACATTTTCAAAACTGTTACTTACCATTCTCGATCCGCTCTCTACTTATTTTCTTTTTTTTAAAGAAAACGAAAAAATTGAGATATTTTGCTTCTTCTATCTGCTTAAATTCCTTTTAAATTTTAAATTTATTTCTCTTGCGTCTGCTTGCTTTGCTTTGAATTATTCGATGATTTTATTTAAATTGACATTACAAGGAATCAATAAACAAAATATCGGTTAATTATTGTGTTTTGAAAACTTCATTAGCAGTGCATGATAGTACATAATGCTGTTCCACTGAATGAGTACCATTCTTATTCGTCGCCACAACTTTATATATTCCTTGATCTTGCAGTGTTGGATTCTAAAATAAAGCTTAAGAAGCAATGAACTGAATTTATCGCAGTTCTTACCTTTAATTACAAGTCCGCCTGAGAGTTTGGTGCAGAACTTTCGGAATTATTCAAACATAGTAGCTTGTCAAACAATTTTAGAGTTTTGACATACTTTTAAGATTTGACTTGAAATGTGCAAATTCCTTTTTTAGGTCAAGTGATAGCTGGTTGCCATTTATCAACATGATTTTGAATGCGCAGTATCTTCATCATAAGGTACTGATAAGTTAAATCTATATAAGATGTTTCGCAAGTTCCAAAGCTTTTTGAGTAACAGTTTTTTGAGAGTCACTTCATATATAAATAACCTTTATAGTCATCGTGCATGTCCATTTGCCAACCATTTTTTTTGTCTTCATTGTATATCGATCACCGCTTAATTCTTTATCCTATAATGAGAAGCTGAAGTTCTAAGTGTCACTGGAATAATGAGAAGCTGAAGTTCTAAGTGTCACTGGAAATTTCTACCCGAAATGAGCTTTCCTTTTCTTATCGTTAAAGAAGCGAACAATGCATGGTCCGCAATGGTTACCTTGAAAAACCATTGTATCATTGGCTCGGGATTCGCATTACACATGCATTCGAATAATACACTACCATCAGGTTTATTGATTATTGAAGGTGCTTTATCGAAGAATGGTGCAAGACTCATGATTTTTCACTGAAATAAATGAATTATATCAGAGTTATTTAATGTCTGTAAACGCCAGACTTAGTCTATCTGTTGTCAACTGCGCTAGGATGATTTAGAAGGTGCTTTATCGAAGAATGATGCAAAGCTTATGATTTTAAAACTTGAGCCAAACTATTGGAGTAATTTATTCAAGTGAAATTCTCGTAAAAATTGAAGGTAAATAGGAAATGAATGGAGCATGTTCAAAGGGTGGCTGTTTGATGATTAGTGGTAGTGAGTTGTTAGGAAATATCCTACAAAAACATCCTTCACTTTGTGTATATATTGCAACAAAAGTTCCTCGAAAAAAAAGCCAAAATTGATAAACTGAAATTCGAAACATTTACAAACAAAGGAAGCTATTCGTTCTTTGTCTTTCTTTTTTTCTTTTTTTTTCGTTTTTTAATTTTTCATGCTAAAACGTGTAGCAGAATAAAAGATAACTGAAGTACCAAAAGAGTACTATAAAGATGAGTGCAGAATACACCCAGCATTTCTTAAGACTAAAATTATTAATGGTCAGTTAAGTAATCTTAACTGATCACAACCAGATACACAGCCGTGCATGGGCACTGAAAATACACTTTATATTGTAATATCAAGTTAACGTAACTTCTAAACCATACCAACTATTTCACTTCTAATTTAGGGTTCTGATGAATTTGATGATTGATATTCCGTGATATCCTCCTAACATCTTTAAAGCTTCTAAAATAGCACATTTCTTTTATGCTTCAACACTATCTAGTTCTTATCATTTGCAATGAATAGATGATAAAGAGATAGATAATTAGGGATGATAACATTAGTGATTACATTTGGCAGTTACAATCAAAATTAAAAGAAACAACTGTTTAATGTTTTGAGCCTACAAAATAGTTATATTAACTGATGTACCATTAGAAAATTGAAATTTTGAACTAAAAATGAGTATTGAAAGAGCTGCAAATAAGTTTTCTCTATACTCGATATAACCTTACAAATGTTACAGATGTGATGAAATAACACAAAAACAACTGCTGCCACTTTAAAGTCATGTGATACACTTAAGAAGATTGTGTTAAAAGTTGAGGAGAAAGTTTATTTCACCGAACAGCTGTAGTTACCAACAATACTACATCTTTTTCAAGTCAACAGATTGCTCGGGTATGAAAGTTTAATAGTCTCTGTCAATATTGAGGATTTTTAATTTACGTCCCACCAATGGTCTGGGAGAGTCATTCTCAGGTCTCAGTTTTCGAATATTCAATTTTATGCAAAACGATATGTTTCATTTAACTCAACCTAATGTATTTCGATGTAATTTAGCTTTATTCCCTTAACTCGATAAACTTCTGGTTGAAAAAGTAAAAATAATTGAATTCTAGCTTCAATGTTATGAATATATTTTAAATCTTGGATAATTAATTCATCATTTGAAGAAGTTTGACGAAAAACAAATCCACTTTGAAAAGTAAAAAGTTTCAACTTTTTGTTCCAACCTCATCTAATGCATTGGATATTCGATATTAACAATCCTGAAAGACTTAGGTAACAATAAGGTAAAATTTAACATAAAATTCATACTTTTTCTAGGATCGATTATCACAGAATACGTTTAAAATAGCAATAGTAATTCTTTGACTTAGGTTCCATTTTCTCAGTATTCACTTATCTGCAAAATTTGATCTAAACAATGAGGTTATAGTTAAGTTAAACAATTTAATTACAAGTATTGAATCAATTCTCGATGAGCAACTGTTTGTCATACATGCTATTTCATAAATAAAGAGATGAAAATGCGAAATTGTACTTAGTCTCGTACCTTTGACATACTTCAAAAAATGTCGCAAAATTATTTCCACTAAAATTTTCATGCATCGTACAAAACACTTAAAAGTGAAATGTTATCTGCTGCATTTCAGAAATTCTGATCACAAGTACCACTTCTCTTTCAATCGCATCTGGTATTAAGAAAAATACCTCTGAATAATACAAGATATTTTGTTTTTTCCAAAGAAAATAGGACAACTAAATTGAAATTTTAGATGATTTTCCAGTTTGATGAATTTTTTATTCAAACTTTACATTAAATATACTTATACACTGTAATCCACAACGTTTTTTGACCAAAATATGTAAAAAAAGATTACGAAGGTAAATATTGAACTTGATATAATTACTCCGATCATTTCATCCTCAGCGTATCGCAGCTTTCCATACCATTGCCTGTAATAGGTTTAACTTTATATATTGACAAGATCGATCAAAGCACTCTTTTCACTTTTACTGAGAGATCTTAGTGCAATATTGTTTATTGTAAAGTTTGAATAAAAGATTCATCAAATTGGAAAATCATTAAAAATTTTAATTTAGATACCCTATTATCTTTGGGAAAAAACAAAATATTATTCAGAGGCATTTTGTCCTGATACCAAATGCAATTGCAAGAGAGTAAGTGGTACTTGTTTGTGATCAGAAATTTTGAAATGCAGCAGACAGCAAACTGTCGTTTTGAAAAGCGGTAAAATAAGATTTACAGGCATTCTAATTATTAATTTGTAATTTTCTGGCGAAACATTTCACATTTAAGTATTCTGTATGATGCGTGTAAGTGGGAATCATTTTGAGACGTTTTTTGAAGTATGCCAGAGATGCGTACATTAAGTAAAATTCTGCATTTTTCATCCCTTTATTTATAAAATAACATGTATGACAAACAGTTGTTCATCGAGAATTGATTCAATACTTCTAATTGAATTGTTTATCCTAATTATAACCCCACTGCTTAGGTCAAATTTTGCAGATAAGTAAATATTGAAGAGAGGGAGCCTAAGTCAAAGAAAGAATAAAAAGGTGGCGTTGCTTAAATTCTCTTCTATTTTCAAAAGTCAAATAGCATGACATAAAGCTTACGTATGGAACATATTGTTAGCATGTTATATAAGCTTTCAAAACTGCAAAAATGACAGATTATCAAATTTCAGGTGTTGTTTATGGAATAATTCAAGGATAATATGGCAGAAATAAACAAATAATTTATCAGAAATGAAGGTTAAAACCGGTTTCTTTCCTTTTCCGCCAATGGACAAATGAAGCTCGGCGATACATTGTTTCGTAATCTGTGCATTAATACGACTGGTTTTTTTTGATAAAATCACGACGATAGTTGATGCGGTAATGTTTTAAGAAATATAAAAGACATTATTACCCATTACTTTTCTTGTTATTACCTTTACAAAGATAATTTTTCTCACCCGAAAGGTAGATAGCAAGTTAGAAAGCTAGAAGTGTATTCCTGTAATCGGTATTTGCATAATGATATTCCTATAATTATTACCCATATGATTTCCTGTCCATTTTGCATTTTATTCATATAGACAGGAAATTTTTTTGGAGAATTATCACTTCATTAAAACGAATTCCTCGCCAATTAGCCATTTGATTGATATGCACAATATCATCACACATTGATCAACATTGTATAATAACTTTGAAAATTATTTCTGAAATGAAGAGATGTCGAAAAGTGGTGATGTGTCACCAATGGAACTTCTGATACTAAATCGAACGTTTCTTGCCATTGTTGGAGCTTTACTTCCCGGTATTGGATGTTGTATGTGTATTGTATATATTTATGCTATCGAGTCTTATCGAATCGAGAAGTTCATCGTTCCCCTTTGTCCCGACACTCGCAAGTACTACGAATTTCTCGTCTAATTTTTCCAATCATTATTTTTGTAATGCAATATGTTACATTAATTTTGCATCATTATTATTTCAACGGATTTCTTCAAATATTTTGTATTTCTTTAAAAAATATTTGAAGTTTTTTTTCTTTTTTCAATTTAATTGTTACAGTGTGTTGCCACCGATAAGTTATATCATTGGTCTCTGGGAACCTACTCGAACAGCATGGCTTTGTGTATTGTTCATTAATTTTCCTGCTAGAATAATATATCCTTTTGTAAGTTAAAATGTTACTATTTTTTTCTTGATGGACGCACATTCCTGCCAAGTAATGCATTTTTTTTTTTTCTCTTCTCAGACATAATTAAGGAAAAAGAAAAGAAGAATAATCGAAGAGGTCTTTAAAAAGTTCTTAAAAAATATTTCCAGTATTAAAGTTGGAAGTTAGATAAAAGTAGCGTAATTATAGTTTTACAATTATCTCTATAAAAGAAGCAAATCAAAATATGCAAATTTCTGGTGGTATAGAATCCTGAACCAATTTCTTATGCTTACATTGTTTTTGGAGCCACTTGCGCTTGTAATCATAACGATATTCGATGTTGTTTCTTGCTTTTGTAAGTTTTAAAGCGTTTTTTTTTTCTTTTAACAGAAAGTAATTAATATATAATGGGAAGACAAAAACTATACGGAAGGAGAAAATGGCTATTACGGGTAAACAGTAAGTGACTGTCATACAAACTGTCTGATTAAGAAAATTTTTGAAATGATGAAAATTCTTTTCAGGCATGTTTATGCATATTTACTTGAAAACTTTAGCTAGGATTACCTAACACTTAAAGTTCAAATACTGCTTTGCCTAAATTAAATGTGTACCACTTAAAGTGGTACACATTTAATTTAGGCAAAGCAGTATTTGAAATGTCACTTTCCTAAAAGATTATTTATTTCAGGAGTTTGTAAGATTGAAGATGAACTAAAATGAAGTAGATTTGTATAAAATATTACAATCTCTAATATGCAGTTAAAAAACCACAAATAGAACAAGCTAGTAAATTAATTGAAAGGAATGCAAGTGATTTCCGAGTGATAATTCATTTTTTCTCTTTTCTTTAAAAAAAAAGCTATCATACAGATATCCATGCAACGGCATTTGGTGTATGGCTCATAGCTCTCTGTTTCAATATGCTTGTTTCAATTCTGCTTTACTACTTTTCCGGCGAGAGCAAAAAACCGGAAGATGTAGGTTATATTTCTGGTAATTTTATTGAATAAGTAAATTACCTAATAATGCTATTGATGCGAAAGCATGAAGTAATAAGTTAAATGTACTTGATTCTCGGGAAATCATGTATTGCAACAGGAAGAAGCATGGACTGGAACCCTCTTCATAAGTTTACTTGAATCTGATTAAATGGGGTTCAAATGTAAGTTTTAATTCCCCAGTGTCTATTCAATTGAATTGCAGCCCATTTGGTTATTTCACTTAAAATTGGTACTATGTGGTATTACAATCGCATTATCCCTTCTAATGTGTTATACTTATCTCTATGCAGTTGCTAAATGCCATCAATTCAGTTTGTTTTATTTTATTTCATTTAATCAATAATTTGGAATTTAATTACTTGCTTATTTCTCTCAGTTTCCTTAGTTTTCAAGCATAAATTTTTATCCTTCGAAAATCCTTATAACTGAGGTTAGGGAAAAGTTTCTAAATCTCTTAATTAAATGTGAATTTTACTTAAATATCTAATTCGATACCTAGTTACTACTGATTAACTCATCTATTCAAACGAATATAATTTAATTCAACTTCACTAATAATTTAATATCCTTTCAGCTCATTTATTTTGCAAGTTTTTGTTTGACTACTAATAATCACCGAATTAGGCTTTTTTAATTGAAATTCCAGCAAATATTTCATCATCTTTTGTTCAGCATATTGTAAAGAATAGTGAAAAAGATATTTTTTTATATTCGAAAATGAAATACACAGAATACTTTACTGTTAGAGGTCAAATCAGATCAACAGTTGAACAGTAATAAACTTCACTCATTTGTACTACTGCATTGCAGCATATGCGTTGTTCTCAGTAAGCGAATATATATTGGTGCCAATTAATTCGCTGTTCTATTTTTTAATTTATTGGGACTGCTCCAATGTATCTATTAGATTAACGGGTGATTAATGAAGTTATCTTTGAAGCAAATAACAACAAAGTAAACAATTTATTGCGTTACTTCAATTCTGATATGAAAAATCATCGATTGAATGATTTGTATGTTTTGTTCATAATTTGTTAAATCAGAATTCAATCAAAGGAAATTTCTTTTCCAAGTCCTTTTTATGTAATGACCTGATGTGCTTAGGAAATTCTTTAAATTTTTATTTTCCTCATTTTTGCAATTAATAATAAAGTTTTCTACCACTGTTTGAAAATTGTCATTCTCGAAACAAACAAAGCCAAATGATAAAAGTTTGAAAAACCGGACGTTTGTAACGAGCATAGCTTTTAATTCCACTAAGACTTATTAAAATTGCTAAGCAAACAAAAATTTAAATTTGCTAGCCGAGCTTTAATTCCCACTGTACTTGCAAAAGTTCACTTAGCAAATGCAGAAGTGTGTATTGGAACAGTTATATTTGGTATTAGAGGAATTGTGAGACGAAACATCTTCAACCTGTTTTCAAACTTTTAATGTGTGTAACCTCTCGCTTACTTGTATGAATTGTAGACATTGAATGTGTTCTCACTCAAGCACTATCCATTTTCAGGATTAGTTAATTCGGTATTGATTTAAAAAATTTACTTTTGAAAGAAATTGAATCATTAACAGCTTTACTGTTAAGTTAAAAAATAAATAGATATGATAAATAGGATCTGCTGTCTTATAACTTTAAAAGAAAATCAAAAAATATGAAAGGTTACCAAGAAATAAAAACTTAAAAAGTAAAAAAATCATCGGAATTTCATATTAATAGTAAAAAGCGTTTATACTGCTCAACCGCATTGTCAATAATCCTGTCATCTCTGGTCGAAGGCCATATGTTTTCCTCGGTTCAGTGCGGTTTTCACCGTTAGGAACTAATTGAAGCTTGGCTGAGTTACTGTAAAGCACTTTAATAACGGCTTCTTTATTAATGATCGCTTTGTTCGTTCAGAAAACAGGACACTTCGCCAAATGATATTGTAGTGTATATCCACAATCCTGAAAGGAATCGAAATTTGCTAAGCAGATTGCGTTGCACATCGTCGGATTCATTCATCAAAAGGAAGTAACAATACCGCCGATTTCTAAGGTACAAAAGTGGTTGGGAAGACGGATAGAGATGGGAAAAACAAATATTTTGGCGTAGAATACTTTCGAAATCAACGTATTTCAGCAACAGTTACAATCTAAACGATCTTGGCTGCCAGCAACTTATAACCGATCTTCCGCGCTGAAAAGTATCCAGTTTTTTCTATTTATGCGAAGCATAGATTTAATTAGCACTGGAAAAAGATATTGAAATATTCGATGAATTTGCATGCTTCCTTTTATCGTAGCTTGTGGGAATACTGATTCATCCATCATACATCTGTAAATGGGTCACTCATGCTGGTCACTTCTTAGCTACACTAATGAAAGCATAAGCTCAATTAAAACTTCGAAAACAACACACCATATGTTGTGAATATGATGAGCAAATATTTCTAAAATTTCAGAGAAACTGACAAGGCTTATGGTGTTTGCATATATGAAAGAGTAATTAGCAGATGATAATTCCGAAATGGTTTTACAGTTGTGGAATGGATTCTATGTCATTCTGATTACATGACTACAATATATTCAGAATCCATTCATCTGCATTATCAAAGAATCTGAATAGCCGTGTACGTCAATGATTAGTTACGTGAAATAATTGCGATGCGTGAATGCAAATGGTATAAAATGTCAGCACTGTAGGTTGATACGTAGAAATGCTGTTATTGCAAAGGTACACAATGGATGTTTAAAATGCTTAAAAGTATGTTCGGTTCACAGGAAAAAACTTGAACTATTAATAAGAGGTAAAATAGAGCTTTTTTAGAATGGTATTGGAAGCCTTATATGAACTTTTAAAAGAAGTAGAGATATCTGAGTATAGGATTTGATATTTGGTATTGAATAATTACATAGTCTCTACAATTAACTAATCAAGATACGAAGAGCAGCAAAGCTAAAGAATTCCAGTGGTATTCACTGTTAAAATTAGGTTCGTTTAAAAGTGATATGATAAAAGCACACTTTGCTTGAATATGCGATTGTGTCATCCCATATCATTTCTTGCGAATGGTCCAAACAGTAACACAGTTATTCTGTAACGAAAGCTGACCATGAAACTTCCGCAATGGTATATTTTTTTGTTAAAATTATTTCATTTTTGTCCAGAAAGATTAATTACATCTTGAGCAGTCAGTTAGCATTAAACTTGTAAAAGCTAAAACAATTAGCGTCTAAAATTAAGAATAATTCAGATGGAATTGAAGTCAAGTAAAAATATTTCCCACATTATCACAAATGAAAAAAAAAAAAAAGAATCAACAACGGGTGGTATTGCTGAGGTTCTGATTGCCACACTGCTAGGAAATGACAAGATAAAAACAAAAAGTGCAAAATTTGCAACATTTCCTGAAAGACACATGCAATTATCGCAACATTTCATCGATACATTGCTAATTTGTGAGCATAATTCATTTTTTGACAAATAACAAAGGACAAAACAAAAAAGATTGGTAGAGTGTTATTGTCGTCATTACTTTAAGGAAGGTATGTATGTATGTAGGATGATCATATATCCATTTACCTTTCTTGTCCCTACTTTCCAACAGTCTTTATTGAGAAATACATTTGTGATACTTTTCTCAAAAAAAGATCGTGTGCAGATAAAGCGATCTGTCCGCATGCTTTCGCCCAAAATCTAAAGTTGAATTCGTGCTTTCATTTGCATAACCTAAATTGTTTCTGTCTGCTGTTATGTGTGTTTACACGCTTGCTTAGGTACAATTAACAGCACACGTGAGTTTTTTTCTTTCAAGTGTGTTGCATAATTGGCTCTGGTGATAATTAACTTATAACCATATGCCTGAATGAGACAACGCTATAGATGTTTTTCAAAGAAATATCTCAATTAGACGATTGTTTTCCTATAGACTTTTTTGACAAGTGACATTAATGTTGTTAAATGCATGTTGAGTGAGTTGCTATTTTTTTCCTGATGTATCTTGAACACATGGGTTTTGCTGGGAAAGAAGATATGCGAGTGACACACTAATTTCTTCTCACTTACCAACCAACCACTTATGCTATTGCATTATAATTTTCAAAATTATTTCATATAAACTTGTGAAAAAAAAATTCTCATTTTTGGTGTTTGGCGATATTTTCCGGTAATCAGTGTTGCAGTTGTTTTAATCGTATACTATAGTGTAGCAGCATAGAGTAAGGTGGAATATTCAAGGGAGGAGTTAAATGTCAGGTAATGTTGCTAGCATTAAATCTTTTCCATTTCTTCTCTTTTATCTATCAGTTATTTTCAGTTTCATTTTTTTTAGATAGTCAAATTCAACATTGACTAGGAAGAGAGAAGTAATATATTCTTGAAATTATACTCATAATTTTAATACTAATTATTCTGGACCACCCTTTCGTTCTCTTACTGTGGCCGTTGCCCCCTCTGGTGCCAGAAATTCCCGACGAGATAGTATCAACGAGAAGGAAGAAAATGGAAAGGAATGAGGTACAGGGTTTGTTCGTGTGTGGTCTATTATCCGATACTTTCCTTTCTTTTCATTTTTTCCACTCGTCGTTCTTTGCATCGCTCTTTCACCAAACACTTTTCCAGACTTTTTTTTGGGAATGTAAAATTTTTGCATTCTTAATTTTCCCATATTTGCTTAGAGAATTGCGTCTTTTGTTATCAGAACAAAGGGATGAAAGTGTAAATTTTTGCATAATTTTTCAATAATTTAAGGGATAACTGCTGTATAATGAAGACTTTCTGGTTCATTTTCAAGGGGTGCATAACTTTCAACTCAAAAGTCACATCAACTTATCAATGATGATTATCATCCCATCGCTGAAAGTAGAATAAAAGAAAACTTCGGAGATGAAATAATTAATGACAGATGAGAGCGTAAATAAGATTTTTTTTAAATTTTCAAGAAACTGTGGTTTTTAAAAATGATAGACTTTTAATGATTCAAATCATTTCCAATTGTTTGGTATCAAAATTCGGACATTACAGGCCCAATACATTTCAATCTTCCTTGAGTACATAGCTCTGTTGTTCCTTATGGCTAAGCCTTACCTTGAATATCTCCATTTTACAGGAGATTATACTGTCATTATATAGTTCTGTCCTTATTTACGCCATGCCTTTTCTCCAACTTATTAAAAGAGAAATTATGCGGAAGCAGTTTGTATTAGATATTACTAGTACAAATGGCTAATGGGAATGCAAAATTTAGGTATTTTATATTTGAGAAGTTTGAAGAATGTAAGACGCCTGAAAAGTATTGTATGGAAAAGTTGATCTTACAGGCTGTTCGGAGGTTTTCAATCATGCTGTGATATGAAAAAGCCTTTTTATCGAATTTCATTAGAAACGTGAAAGAATGGAATTGAAGAAAGCGATGGAATGCATGTCTTCTTCATGCTGCGAGTCACTTTATAATCACAAATCAGTTCTTGGAAATATTTTAGCAGGAAAAAAAAAGAACGCACTGTAATACTCCAATTCGAGCCTATTCCCTATTGGAAATCAATTGCATTAATTTGTAGATGTGTGTATTTTTTCTAAAGAATTTTTAGAAATTAAAATATATCAATGTCTGTTATGATTAGCAAAATTGACCTTAGATCTCAACTGTCAATTGTCGCAGTGTTTTTAGATGTGTAAAAAAGTTGTTGCTCGAGATGAAATGGCAATGTTAGCTCGGGACTTCAAAATTTGAAATGAAATTCAACCTCACTGTGTAGTTCAGGAACACATTTATATTTAATGGATATTCATCCAGTTGCTGTAAGGAACAGAAATGTGGCAAAGGGATTGATAATGGAACTTCTGAAAAATGTATTTATTTTCCAAATGTGCTACAAATATTTGTTGCGTTGATGGGTCAAGAAAGGAAAGGCGATGAGAACTCAAAGAGGATGACATACACGCCCGAAGGAGACGAGTTCCAGGAAGCGCTCTGAACTACTGCATCGAACAGATTAAGTGAAATTGCTGATTTATTATGCAGAATGAAAAGAGGCGCAAAGTGACAATTAAGCATTTGTGAATTCCTCCTCCCCTATCATCCTTTTAATAATGAATGATATGTTATATTATATACATATATGATTAATTATACCTGAGAGGTTATTCATTGCGTTCATGTGAGATGCTTGCGCTGAAGGTAGGTATAATGCGATTACTGTCGTCATCAATGCCAAACTGTGCGATACCCGCTGAACGTCGTGTGGGGCCTTCAACATTCATTTGGAACAAACATTTCAAAAAAATCTTGCATACATAAATAGAGAACAGACATAGAGAGGCATACAAATATCAGAATTGAACATTAAAGGAAAACAATCAAGGCAGCAACAAAGATGAGGTAATAAATAAAAGGAAAGGAGGAGATGAAGTGAAGGATACGGAAGTGAACCTTCACAGTTACCATATTCATGATGAAAGATAGACTGAAGAAACAAAGAAGAAGAACGGGCCTTTGAAGGCCACACACACACACACACACACATACACACACACATACACACACACACACACATATACATACATGTGTAAACAAAAATTGGTGAAGCCTTTTCCTTCCTCATTTCACAAAGGAATTGCTATATGAAATGCGATAGGAGAAAGGAGGTGATATCTTCCAAGAATAAATTCCTTCAACAACACTTTTTCAAAGATAACTGAATTGTAGGAGTTAGCAGTGCGCAATCGAATAGCGCCCATCCATCTATCCATCCCATCCATTCATCCATCTATCCATCCATCCATCCATCTGTCCATCCATCTCATCCATCAATCCATCCATTCATTCAATTCATTCATTCATTCATTCATTCATTCATTCATTCATTCATTCATTCATTCATTCATTTATTCATTTTTTCTTTCATTCCTTCATTCCTTCATTTATCTTATCGATGGAGTGCTTATTCTCCTCTTATCAACACGGCGCAAACTCAGAAACAAGCACTCCTAGTACCACTCATCCATTCTCTATACTATTGTAAAGAATAGATTCAAAATGGTGCATAATTATCGCATGCATACCATCAATTTCGATTTACACTGAATTGAGGAAGGGAAGTTCAATCTGGTATAAGACAAAAAACCAATAAATTAGCACCAAGAAAGTTACCAGAAGATATGATGAATCGATTCTTTTATTTGTCCAATGGATTCTAACGATGAAATTCTGAAAGAATTTGGATAATATTAGCTGCCAAAAAATACTGTTTTGAAGCGTTAATAAAGCGTTAATTCATAAATAAAAACTTTGAATTAAACCCATTACATCAAAGTGCTCTTTTCCATATTTCCGCCCAGGAATGCTTCAAACATTTCATTTAATGAATTTATTTAAAATTAAAATTCCCCCATTCCGTGATCATTCAGCGGCATTCTTGTGCTTTCTAGAAATTATTTATCCATTAAAGATCAAAAATCACAAGAGCGATTCATTTGTGATGAACTGAAATGGAAGAAAAAACAATTCTATTTATGAATTGTCAGAAGTAAAGATAATGAAATCATAAATGTGCAGAAAATTTGGCAACTTTTTACAAATTTCTTAGCATTTTTTAAATTGAGAATTTCTGGTTTCAGAGTCACTCTACAAGTCTGACCGTATTACAAGAACAGAGTTATTTTATAAAATGGAAATTTAGAAGGACAAAAAATTCAGGTGGAGTTATTTACTGATGAAGAGAGCGAAGCCAATACATGTATTTGCTTTCGCAAAGTTTCTCGAACAGATGACAGGCATGCAATACAACTTGATATGTAATGAATAGTGCGAACGATTGATATTGCTTCTTGACAAAATGTTTCCATTTGTTTCATTAAAACCTCAAACTCCAATCCTTCTTATCCATTATCAAAGTTATTTATTTGATGGAAGTGTGTCGTTCATTTTCTTTGCTGCTATTATTGATCAGTAAGGAATAATCTCTGAATATGCACGTGATGGATCAAGACTTCAAACAGATTGAATAAAGCATGCGAGTAATACTTGACGGGTTAATGTCAAACTAGAATTAATGTAAAACATGAATATTTGTGTGTGACGATAGTACGACATGACAATTTTCATGAAGAAAGAGAAGGAGATGAGATCGATGTTTCCGGATATTTAATACCACCGATTCTTCTTAATGTACTCCGAAATTATTGCTCCTTTTTTCTCTTCAAGCTAAATTTGCATACATTTCCAGGTTGATATTAAGCTCTGATACACCAAACAAACTAATTAAAGATTCCACATATAGTATATGCATGCATTTTCCACGCATGTCCATTGCAGGATATCTGGTAACTTTGAATAAAATTTATTAATCAAACGATCGCTTACACTTCATCTTACAATTCGTTTGTTCATTTAAGCATGCAAGTTTTTTCTTTTTCTGCAAAAATCAATGCAATATATATATATATATATATATATATATATATATATATATATATATATATATATATATATATATATATATATATATATATATATATATATATATA
>NW_018108204.1:15459-19572 GCF_000183805.2 Loa loa
TATATATATATATATATATATATATATATATATATATATATATATATATATATATATATATATATATATATATATATATATATATATACCACATTGCGATTGTACGGTTGTACAAAACTGCAGTTGCAAATGCTGTGGATGAAAAATCCATAGATTATCTCGGGAGCTTCGGCACCTACGTGTTTAGGCTCTCTAGTCATTAATATACATTTTTGGCCACCTCTGGGATATACTGAGATACTTCATGTCATATCACAAAGACATATCATTTGACAGGAAAGAACTGAAGAACGTTGTATGGCTCTTGTAGATTACATGCACTTGATTGTTGTAATAAATTATTTTGCATTGTCTTCTTACAATCTGCTAAAAAATAATGATTTCAATCGATGGATCGCATTGATATACGATTTATGAAGGCGTGGTAGTGAGAGATTTATGGCAGAGTTGCATAAACTGCAAATGCGAGTGCTTTAATATCCTGAATTGAGCTGTTTAGGCTTTTCATTGTACAGTTATTTTGCACATTTTTCCAAAGATTAATAGCAGCCTGTTCTTCGACGACGGGTACAGGAACCGAGGTACCAGTAAAAAAAGAGCTGGAATCTACAAATTCAATAGAAATTACATATAGACACATACAGACAGACAAAAATATATCTCGGCCTTTGGCCTAACGTCCTTCTTTCCGATCTGTCTAGTATTCATACTATTGGTATATATCCGTGTCCGTATGTCTTGTCGACCAGAATATTCAGCACTGCATCCTCATCATCACCACCATCATTACATTATCATCACATGTTACATGGTCGTGTTGCAGGAAGAGAGCAGGAACAGTCAGGAAACCTGCATCGAAGCAACTTCAAAGACACCGTTGGGGGTGGTCGTTCCAGTTTCATTTTTGTTTTGAGGCGGAGCTGCAGCTTCCCCTTAATCATTTCATTCTTCGTCACCATCGTTCCCGCGTTCTATATACCCTGATATCATTTCTAGAGTCAATAATCCAGAAGCTATTCCCCGGAAGGAAATACCTCTAAAGTTTCATAGATTTCGTCAATCATCCACTATATTTGCATGATTTTGCTCCGAATTTGATGAACATTGCTGGAGCGAAACTATTTTCAAGTGTGTTCCCAATTAATTTGCAACACTGAATGTGTCAACCGAATAGTTGCCCTCAGAACCATTGAACTGCACCTGTTCACATGGACGAAAAGGAAAATAATCAAAGTTAGTCAGCAGGAAACTGCAAAAATTTTGCAAATTCGAGCTGTTTTTAACTATTCAGTAACCATAAAATAAGTATGAATCATTGACTGCTATGGAAAGCTCACTATTTGGCCCAGAAAAGTAATGAAACGGTAGAAAGGGTAATAAAAGGAGATGAACTTCAACCTTCCAATTACAGTAATAAATCATATCACGAAATGAGTTTATCTTGAAATTATAAATTGTATTATGAGCACCTAAATGTTAATACATACTATGCTTTAAGTTTTAATATTATCAAGGAAATGAGTAAAAGTTAAATTTGGCATGCAAAATCAGGTATTTTGTATCTTCTCTTCCATTTTTGTATCCAGAATATCTCATCAAGTACTGCTAAATAAATTGGTAGAAAATTATTGAAATTTCTGATTCAGCTTTCTTAAATGTATAAAATTTCAACTATGAATTGCTGTGTTATGTTGAATTACCTCAGTTATTCGTGTTTGTTACAGCAGAAGAGTTAAATCGTTGATATATTTCGTTGATATATTTGATATATTTCAGTGTTTGTCATTTTCTTTAGTCTATCAATGCAAATTTTCATTTAAATTAGCTAAGATAAAAAACTCTTTTCCCATTCTTATGCAATAGTTAATGTTATTAGTTGATAATATTACTAGATAATGTTATAATGTTACTAAATATGATAATGATAATGTTACTAGTCAAATGAGTAAAAGATAAATTTGGCATGCAAAATCAGGTATTTTGTATCTTCCCTTCCACTTTTATAAATTTCTAGTCAATTATCCAGAATATCTCATCAGATATATCTCAAAATATCTCATCATATCATCTGTTCTTAACAATGAATCGAAATTTCAGATTATTTTTTCAGAATTCAATCTAGTATTATTTCGAATTCGTGTGGTAAGTAGTTCCACACGACTGATATAAACATATGGAGTATCTTCGGATTTCATTATTCGTTACCACTTTTTTAGATTAATTTTTTCATGTTCTAACTACAACTACGCATTTTAAAGATCTTCAAAGAAAATTTTAGAAGAATAAAGAAACCTTCTCAGGGGAAATATGAGAATGAAGTTGTTGCATCCAACATAAAATCACATATTTAATTTTATAAGTGATTTGTTTTTATTATCGTCCGTACTTCAGCTATCCATTTCAATAATGATCCCTAAAACAATAGACTAGCAATCTTAATTTGTATATATACATGTCTGAGATATCGATTTTCAAATGCATAAAATTGAATAATTCAGAACAAACCATAACTTTAATTTAATAAAAGTTTTATTATAAAATTGGGAATGAAATTTCAAATTTTATATCACTTTAACACTGGTTGATCTTGGATTTTTTTTAAAAATTTAATTTAAGTTTTTTTAAAATATTTCACTTGCAATATGAATTAAATTTTTTCCTCAAAATAACGGAATGTTATTAAACCGAATTTCTCTTTCTAGAAGAATTTTTTGTTCATTCATAAATCATGCATATCCAAAGCTATAGCTGAAAAGCTTTTGCTTTCTCGAGTTAAATAAGGTGATCCATAAATATCAGCAGGACATTTGTGTTTAAAATTTATGATCGGCCAATTCAAGACAAAGTTGATTTACATCTGTCACAACAGATCTCACTTTTTTCACTAGTGGTTCCTTTGTCAAGTCTTTTTACCCGTTGCTATGACCACAACTGCACTGAAATGTGAGATTAGATTTGGCATTTCATATCATCCTCTGAAATTGAAAAAGTGCGTTCGCACGGTTTCACCAAATTTAAAACAGTATGGAGAATTCTTCTGCTTATTTCATGACAATTGGGTGGAAAAAAAATGATATAAACAACGTATTATACTTCACAATCACTGCCATATTTTTGAATTATTCATTTCAAACTTTTTTTCCATTCCTATTCGATATAGAAAACATTAACGAGAAATTTCCAATAGCTGAATAAACTGAAATGAAACGCATTTCAATTGTAGCGACCGTTTGAGCTACCAGGAAAAAAAGAGTTTTTTAAATAGAATCGAGCAAGACAACCAAGTTAAGGATGGAACACCTGATGTACCTGTTTGGTGACGTTACTTTTCCACCTTTGTTTAATTTGCCTGTAGCTGGAAGAGGTACCATGACTGATTGATAGTAAAAAAAACGAACGAGGTACTTTGTTATCTTATAAATTATAAATAAAAATGAAATCAAAATGAATGCAAAGGTTTTTTGAATTCAAATGAATTATTTTTAACTGCTTGCAATTTTTTTCTTTGTTTTTTGTATAGAATTTGTTGACTTATTCGATAAAATTATACAGATTATGGTATTCCGTAACGACTGATTCAGTTCAGATTAAGCGATATTTTCTTTACATTTGAAATGGGTACTTGAAGCAGTCATTTGGAATTTTGATCGTTTTAGATAGCTTTTAAATTTGTTAAAGATTTCAAAAATTTTAAATCAAATTCGGAACTTAAATCTTTGCATTTTATTCACTCATTTCTAAAAAGAATGGATAATATTGATATAATTGAATTCATTTACTAGTTGCTATCATTACGATTTCAGGTACATCGCCAGGAAGCAGTCGGAACAGTAGTTCCGGTGGCTACTCGTCATGCACCACTCCGGAAGTTGATGTTGTCGCATTTACACCTCGTCCGGAACCAGTGAACGAAGATGATCAGAAGCGTTATTTTTGTCAGCGATGCTTAAATCATGCTCAGGAACATCCTCGAAAAGGACATAAACCTTTTTGCCAGCACGTTATCGACGTTTACTTTTGTTTTTCTGCAACTTTTTAAGGAGAGTATGAACTTTGAGTAAAAGATGCAAATCTTTTCCGACCTTCTCCTCTTCCTCCCTCTCTCTCTCTCCC
>NW_018108204.1:19592-39574 GCF_000183805.2 Loa loa
CTGGAAGAACTCGAAAATGAAAGAAGACGCGATGTTATATCTCATTTCATCCTTCGACTTGCATTTTGTCAAACTCCTGAGCAGACTAAATGGTTTATCCAACAAGAAATGGACTTATTTAAATTTCGCTTTTCAAATTGTACGTTTTCTACAAATTTTTTATTCGAAAGATGAATGTTTAAAACGTTGTTTTGACCAGAAATTATTCTTAAATAGATAAAAATACCATCTTTTTCTTCAATATCACGATTTACTTTCATTTTCAACATATGTAGAAATGCTGTTCTCTCTCCATCTCCATCTTTATGGTTCCTTTTATCTAAAATCTTTTGCTTTGTATTTATCAGGAAATCAATACCTAAATCCTTTTCAAGCAGTATTAAAAACATCTTTGAGTCAGTATTTCCCGCATATAGGAATTCCTTTCCAGATGTGACCTACCAAAATCCAAAAAATCCTTTGTCTTTTAAGCACAAAAGATTTTTAATAGCTGTAGTTCATTACAGAACTGTCGTGTTCTTCATCTTATCACTACCACATCATCCTGGTACCACACCCAAATAACTTCCATAACTTCCTTCGATGAATTTTCTCTCAACAAAATTCTTGAGTTTCAAAGGAATGACGTTTTGAAAATTAATTTCGCTTGAAGTAAAAATTCCACTCAGGTACGCGAACTGTGAATGTGCAGACTGTCATATGGTGGAGGAGCGACGACGACTGAATAACATGCTAAGTTTGAGACGATTGGATCCTAATCATGCAGCAAGTCGTTCAACAACGGGTAAAAAGATACGCGATCCGAAATGTGCATTGTGCTCTGCACATGGCAATAAACAACCGCTTAGAGGACACAAAAAAGCGCAGTGTCCATTTCTGAAGTGTGGATGTCATCTGGTTCGCCTTTTCTATCATCCGTCATTTTGCTTGAAACATCAACGGAGGAGGAAGAGGACATATTTCTTGAATAACTAATCTAATTCAATCTTTTACATCAAAATTAAAAAAAAATCTTAATATTGGTTTTAAGCATGTTACTTCACTAATTTACGTTGGAATTGAATAAAAATCTGGAAATCTATCCAAAATCGGCAAAGTCGGCACAATAGAAATTTGAATTTCTAGCATATATTGTGATTTGGGAGTACAGTGGTAGAATTTTGTCGATTTTCTGTCTCGTCTTTGATTTCACATTTTTTAAAATTAGAATCAGTTACTGTTTAGTAACAGTTGGATTTGAAAGATGTAAGGAGAAAATCAACCTGAAAATTACTTTTAGTGCGGTCTGGTTGAAAATCGACGAACACTAATGGCCCGTCAAATAAAACTAAGACGAGATCAACAGAAACAACGGAGGGCGCAACTTAATGCTGCTGCCGCCGCTGCAGGCCTTACTGCTACAACAAACATCGCTGCAAACAGTTTAATTTTGGAGCAATCGAGTTCGGAAGTTGAATACGTTTCTACCGACTTATCAGGCAAGGAAAGATCAAATGCAATAATTAGAGCTTCTAAGGAGATAAGATATATATCGACTTGAAGTTAAAATTGTCAACTTAATTAACAAATTTCAAGTTTACCAATGCCACGATTTTTTTCAGAGCAACTTGGTGTGTCGGACAATAGTGCAAAAATAGAGGAACCGGTGCGTGTACCACCGCTCCTGCCAGTGTTACCAAAACCACAAATTATGGAGTCCAGACCATCTATCCCAGTAATTTTCCAGCCAACTGCAATATTACCCACAACGTCAATGTAAGTTTGGAACTTCTCATTTGCAAAAATCAGAATTCCTTTATCAAAGGGATATACAAGAATCTGGAAAGTACGGTTTATGGCCATATTGTAAGTATGAGGTATCAAACATTTAAGCAAATCTATTAGCTTTTTTTTTAACTGGAAAGCAAGTGAATGATGAAGATACAGCTACAGTTAAACCAATTGAAGCCTAGCTTATTTTTTGAATAAAGCAAAAAGTACAAGAACGATAGATCTCCTGGCCGAACCTAGACAGTGAGTATATAAACAATATGACGATATAATATGATTAAACAACACCACTGTATAATTCGAAAATCTATCTGCGGAAGGTTCTGTGGGATCATTGAAAAGTATGACTGAATCAAAAACCTGATTGATGGATGCAAACAAAAATACCCAGCTCCACTACATCTTATCTGTCTTCGGATTTTTCAGGTTTATTTCACCAATGGATAATATCGATTTGCGTTTTATGTCTCTAAACTATCACCATGTGATGAATCCAATACCGCTCCAGTTCGCTCCGATCTTACCGTATACGCCAACGTTACCATTTCTGTCAGCACCTTAAGTAGACCTCTTCTTATGCATTATTAATCTGAACAGCTAAGTTATCAGTACACAACCTGGTGTTAGCATGTAATTTGTACCATACGTACACATACACGCAAACAATAGATTCCTTCCTTCCCACTCTCCATTCCTATTACATCTTTTGCTTCAATATTTTTCGGCCAGTTCATTTTATCGAATAGATCTAATTCACTCGTTGTGGCTTCTTTCTTTCAACCACGAAGAAGGATAGGAAACGCGATTCCTCTAATCCGCGATTAAATCTTAAAACAAATTTCCTAACACCACAGAACCAATTAGCCTATCTCTTTTACTGAACTGCTTTTGTAAGAAATCGGGTCGAACTGGCCTCATCTCAGGCCAATAAATGAAGCAAGTTGCCCTAATGCCTTTTCACGTTAGTTAGTAAGATTTTAAAAATCAGATTCTTAGTCCCACTGATCTTTATTTAAAAACAAAGCATTGGGCATCTCGCTTGAGATTATAAATGCACAAATACAAAACTAATAAAGTTTATCCTATGTTATTTCGGCTACCCTAGCATCTGTAATATATTAATCGTTTGTTTTGTCACTGAGTCTCTGTTGATGATGTCGTTCCCTGTTTCAGAATTCAAAAACTCAGTTTCGCGATTTTTTTAACCAATTCAGTTCAATAAACTTTCACATGGTAAATTGAAGGAAACAAAGCAGAGGTAAAGCAGAAATCACAAGCGTTCACTTGCTCGATTTGCAAGATTTCGTAAATTACCATATACTTTTGATGGTGGACTACCTGAAACATAACTTACATATGTACTGTATTTATTTGCAAGATTTGCAAGCCAAGATTTCGCCAACTTGTTTTTGACATGCTACTGACTTAACTTTCCATGGATAAACTACCAGTTACCGTGTATAACAAAGTGGGAAATGAGGCTTGACATCTTAAGTGCTTTTCAATTTCGCCAAAGCATGAAAGTTTTTTTCGAAAAAAAAAGAAACCCATGATCAAAGAAGAGATTGCATTCCTGGCTATCCGAATATTTTGGTAAGCACCAAGTAAATGAATTTTGCTGTTGGCGAGCACAATACGAGTCTGTAATATAATTTCACTGAGTTATAAACAAAGCCACGTAAATGCCATGACGAAGCTAGCGAACTCCTACTGAAATATTAATCTGCGCCCAAATTACTATATCAGCTTATCATTTATTACACATCGTATTAAAATTACTACGACCTTAGTTATGTTTTCAATCGTAAATTTGGTCCGCCCGTCTTTTCCAGCAATTCGTCCGATAGCACGTGACAAGTGCTCTCCTTTCAGTGGCTTAACATCATTAATTTCGAAACTTTCTAAGAATAAATGATCCAGCCTGATCAGCGCCACCGCATCATCAACATCGAAACCCAAAACAAAAGCACGGACGAAATCCTCAGCCTGAAAACACAAATTGTTTCGCAAAAATCCTTCGGAAAAAGCAACCTTTTTGATATATTTTTTTAGATAAAAGTGACCAGCCTTTTGCAAATGTGTAAGATCCTCAGTCTCATTCGATGTACGAATTTCCACATTTCGTGATTTCAGGTTGAATCTAAAAACTTTTGTTTATGTATCCGCCTGTCAATCGATGAAATGTATACAAGAATAATGCTTTCAACAAAATTCATTCTGATTCAAGTTTCAGTTAGAGCGCGACTGGTAAATAAATTTATGTCGTAAACTAGATTACAATGGAAAGTTCGAGAAACAAACGGAAATGTATTAGAACAAAGGACGCAGAAACTTTCTAGGCAAATAATATGATTATTAGACATGGCAAAGTTGTATGGTCAATTAGAGCTAGCATCATGACTACGACGCAATACGAGCAGTTCCTATTTCCACGGAAAAAAAATCTATTTAATGTAATTTGAAGTTGAGCAAAAAATTTGCTAAAATTTGCTAAGACATAGGGGTACCTTATCTGCAGATGTAACTGCTTGACGACCGGCAAAACAATTTTCGTCCAGTGTTCTTTTAGTGGTGAATAGCGATGTGGTGGCACTGGAACTTTACGAATCTCAGTATTTGTTATATTCTTATGTTTCTTGTGGTGTGTTTGTTCTGCAACATTAATTTCAGATTCTTCTGATACCAGTTCAATGTCTTTACGGTTTCTTTTCCGCTTTCGTACCTGAACAGAAACAATGAAAGAATAGAGCGATCTCTACCGGGCTGTGCAAAATGTAACTTCTAAAAATAAGGACCAAATTCCGACACCCCAGCAATCGTTCTCATGTTCGATCAATATAATAAATAAAATAATAATGAAAATCTATGATATTTCAGTCTAAGAGTCCTCCGCCTGCTTCCTATATGCATAATCAATTGTTAATTAGTCACTGCTCCATTGAATTATCTGTGCAAATATTAGCGACACCAAGTACTGATCGATGGAAACCAATGAAATCTGGTGTATAAAGCAAAGGGTAATTTTTTTGCACTCATAATAAAAGAAAAGAAAAACAGAAGGAACTTGATAGTTTGAATAGACGCTCCCGGCCATTTGAAACCAGATCCTTCTGACTTCAGAAAATTGATTTGTAGTTGGTAAAAAGACCCTACCAATCAACGATTACAAAGACGAATAGTAATAGTGATGGTCAGTAGAAGCATTAGTGATAAGGAGGTATCATATACGCAAATCTGGTCATTTTTGCATGCAAATTAAGGAAGAAAAAGACGGAAAAATAAATTATTAGCTACCAATGGAACGAAATTTGCTGCAACCAGTTAATTATCAAATGTCGAAATTACCAGCTTACCTTCTTAACTCATTTATCTCGCCTCTTCTTTCTTATAACAATCTTAATTTATTACAAGTATTAATTTACTCGTTGCGTGCGGTCTTTAGCCAAAAGAGATCTTAGTCGTTTTTTTAGTGCTATAAAACACAACATATACACAGACATATACATACATAGATATTAAATAGAGAACACAGTCAAAAGCTACCGACCATTTGATTTAAAAAAATTTTTAATGGCATTTTTGCTATCTACCCGCCTGCATTGAAGGTCCACATAGAGAAAAAGAGAAAATGAGAAAGAAAGAATATTATATATGAGTGCCATTAGAGTTTGTGTCTAATGTTTCAATGCGGTAGGTCTTCCTTCCCTACCTTCTTTTTTGTAGAACCAATTGCAAAAATATACCAAAAGCAATAAAATTTAACCAACGCATTTTTATGCGATTGTTGGTGATAAAACGCAACAGTTGCGTGTATCGTCATAACACTTTGTGCTGTGTTGCGGAAAGTGCACTTTGATAAAAAATGGAAAACCGAACACTTCAAAATGGGTGCTCACTCTTTCACAATGCAACGGGGACCATCCTTTTTGCATCTCTATGTTGCTCTTGTTTAAGATGTTAATTACTGTGTAAATTTTTAATTTTCCACTAAGATACAGGAAAGATTAAAAAAGCAGTTCGCTTAGTTCATTTTGAAATGTTCTTCAAGTAAAATAATGCTTACTGCATTTGTCCTGCCCTAGTGCAGTTTATTTATTTTGAATAATACACCTCCACTCAAATATCTCTTGGAGTTACCTACGAAAATTAAGGTGTCATCAAACTATGCTTAAATAAATAAATCAAAAGACATCCAAGCCAGCCACATATCTCCTGACTATTTTTGGACAATCTGTTGGATTATTTGAGGAAAATTCTGCAGATTATAAAGTATCTTCCTGTTTATCAAATGATATGAAATGAACAAATGAAGTTTAAAGAACTTCCTTAAAGAAAAAGTCTATGTGTTTAGTCCAAAAATCTTACCGAATACAAAACTATACGGATTGAGCCGTTAAACTTGAAAACACTTCAAATTCATAAACAAAGCAAGCTCACCACGCTAAATCTCTCTTCTGTCAATGGGATGATGTCTTTGTCTTCCATCCGGTCAGCCAAGGCAGTAAAATGTATAGGGATTGTTTCTACCAAGTCCGGCATTTCATCATCGTCGACTGCTTCCATCGGTAAATCAGTTTCAACAGTCGTTCCTTCCATAACCAACTTGAAATACAGACGATAAGCATTTATTTCTAAACTCAAAATTTCGCATTTAGTCTATATTCCCTTTTCCGTTTAGCCTATTTTCCATTACAGTCATTGATCACTTATTAATTTAAAGAAATTTAGTTATCTTGAAAAAGACATAGGTAAAATTAGATAAAAATATAATAATAACTGTGTCAAACGACATATAACAACACCAAATAATAACACATGCAATGAAATTTTATTGAAAACGAACAGCAGTTCAATTCTTCTAACAAAATAGCAAAATAACAATAATATTATGTAGTCACAGCTGCATGACACGTTCAAACAGATCAACCAATGAAAAACAAGTAGTAAAATCATTTTTAACAATTTAACTCTGCTGCCATTATCAAGAATGTAATAAAAATTATTTATAAATTCGAGAGAGACATTTGCGCTAAAGTATAATCCAGAAATGCGGCATTTTGCCGGGCTCTTGTTAAGCGATCGAAGTGCCTACAAATTTTTCCATTAGTAATTTTCGCAGTTTCCCTTAAAATAATACTTCTCCGACTGAATCCGTCAAAAAAGTAGCAAGCTCTTAAAACAATTTAAATCTCCAAACTTTTTATGAGAAAGAATTGGACTGAAATCATACTTCATACCTGGTTGTGTATGGAATATATGCTTCTATCATTGAAGCAAAGTTAGGCATTTTTAATAACTGCTTGGGAGAGAACGAATGCAAAACGCAATAAAGCACTAGCTGAGCAACCTAAAAGCAAATATCAAGAATTTCAAGCGTTCGTCGATGGTATTTGCTTATTTCGAGTCCATTTATAAATTTATGAGCATCGAACTATTACGATTCGTAGATTCGCAAAGCAGGGGTTCTGATAATACTTAGATTTACATATACTGAGAAATTTACTTAAAAAAGAAGCTTATTATCTTATGCCATTCTTTGCCAACATTTTTCTGACAGAAGTAGTAACTCCAACTGAATCCCTCGAAAAGGTAGTAAACTCTTGAAAATTTAAAGGAAAATGCGCGAAATATAAACGAAAACTAAACACTAGCCGTGAAACTCAAGCTGATAAAATACTTACATCTGCTGTTCGACTGTTTGTATTCCACTGGGCGGCAAAGTCCAATAGTACCACCAACTCTTCTTCTCGTAATTTTTTGACAGCACAGTGCAATTCATCTGATTTTAGCGCTATCATTCCCTGCACTATTTTCAAGCAACTATAAAAACAGAATAAACGATCAACCTGTGAAGCGCATCTCCTAATCACATAATACGATTACTCGACATTTTGTACATAAAATAATTTGTATTCATTAATCTATCTGCTGAACATTTGAAATATATGCAATTGGAGAAGCGAATTTTCAAATTTCCTTATCTCTTAGAAGTTACAATCCCACAGTTTCTACAAAAGGAAGAAAGAAGATTTTTCGCAAAAACTTTATCTAATATGAAAACAGAGGAGTCACAAAGATATTCTGTACTTAAGCGTAAACATTATTTACACCAGGGCAAAGCAAAATTAAATATCACTTGCCTACAAAATTTTTTAAATTCTTTTAAGTCAATTTAAACAGCTCATTTGTGAGGGTTATAAATTCTAAATACCTGTACGGTCTTGCCAATGTCAGCGAAAACGCTAAAGCTTCGGCGTAATGATTCTGTTGCATCAGATTTGCTAGAATTTGTTCACTATGCGCCTTTTCTGCTCGATTACGTTCTTCTTCTTCGCGTTTTTTTTCAGAAATATCTTCCCAAATTCTTATTCGTCCATCACTACTCGCTAAAATAAAATCTTTGACAAACGTAATTTCCCAAAAAAAAAGCATGCGACAGAACCATTAGAAGAAATCGATCAAGTCCAACATAATTATCTAGTGATTAACGAAACTTTTATAAACAGGACTGGCAAATGATGGATAAATGAACACGAAAATGTGCTAAAATTTTGGAAGAATACCCGTAGCAAGTCGGCTTTCGTCATTTGCTACTTGTAAAGCCCATATTTTCTCATCATGTGCTTCTACCGTTGCGATGCATTCATTGGAGGCAATATCCCATATTTTAAGTAAGCCACCACTATCCGCAGATATTATCTGTTTCCCACCATTCACTATAACACCCTGAAAAACAGTAAAGCAAAAAGCTAGAACTCAAGAACAAAAAGCTGTTAGCAAGAAGGGATCTGAAAAGATTTACCATTTCAAGAAGAAATATGGAGAAAAATGGAATTACATTAAGTACGGCAGACGGATGTCCAGCTAATGTAGCGATGCAATCCCGACTTGGTAGCGAAAATATCCTGATCATACAGTCACCACTACATGTTATCACAGTCTGAACAGATTAATAAATAAACATCTTATGCAACTATCATTTCAATTTCGCTGCAAAATCCGAAAATGAAAGTTTTTGAAACCACCCTCTAATCTTTGTTTCCAATAATACATCTCGGATTATCATCGATATAGTGGAATGAGTTCAAAGAGAGTACTTAGCGAAAAACGCAACCTGAGTGCACGGTGAAAAACGAGCATCCCAAACTCCACGGCGATGGCCACTTAACATGCCACCGATAGTAAAATGCATTTTATCAGTATCAATATGCCACAACTTCGCTGTCTTGTCCATGGAACCAGTAACACACAAACGGTCATTCAAACTAATATCTAAGCAAGTTATATCCTTTGCATGGGCAACTAATGTTGCTGACGACTGCAGTTTCAAACTGAAAAAAGTCATATATCAATTGAAAACGTAATAAACACTAACAGAAGAGGGCTCACTAAAAGTGACTGTTTCAAAAGCAAAAAAGCATCAAGTGAGAAAAATGCTAAGTTCCAATAAATTAGTTCTTGTAAATATTCCTTGAATCAAAAAAATAAGTTTTGAACAAGAATGAACACCATCCCCAATCATATTAATAACATAAACTGTTGTTCAGTGCTGAAATGAACAACTGAACAAAAAAATAATACTTACTTTTCCATTCTTTCCTTGAAATTTTTTAGTGGCCATAATTTGATCGTTGTATCGTTTGATACTGAAACGACGAAACGATGCTTGGAACTGTTGGAATATCGCACACATGTGACATTATTCGTATGTCCAGTAGCTAAACCTACCTAAAAATTAAACATATATCATTAAAAGGAATAAAAAGAAGGAAAATATATAGAGGAATAAAGTATATGAAGAAATAAAAATAAATCTAAATAACCAATCGCCTTTTCCACTTTTATTTCTTCACCGTCGTTAAAGTCCACATGCCAAATAATAAAAGTGTTATCTTTAGAAGAACTGGTAAAAATCTTTGGATTCCATGGTGCAGTTGAGAGTGATAAAACACTGTCAGTATGACCTGTAATTTTATGAATTAAAACGAATACATGGCAATATCTCGTTACATGGATATACTGCTGAACAAATTTCATTGCCCATGAAATGCTTTCAGATGCTAAACATCATTTAATGCTTTATTCTGCTGGATGCATGTACCGGTATTGGAAGGCAACAATGATTTAAAAGTAATGCCAAAAAAAACGTAAATATCAAGTCATGTCCTAGCAGTCTAGCACACGAAAGTATTGGAGAGAAACAGAAATCTCTTCAAGAAAACGAATAGAAAGAGTTCATGCTGAAGGTGTTGTGAAGTGTATAATGTAGCATTTGCTAAACAAACATACCAGTAATAAGACGACAAGACCAAGTATTTATATTATAAAAACGTAATTCAGAACTGTTTGTGGCAGCAATCAAGTATTCCAGTTTCGGTCCAAAAAAACAAACATCAAAAATTTCATCATTGAAACCAGCAAACTGCCGCTCAATTATGAAAGTTTCCTCATCGACCCAAAAAACGTTGAAATCCGAGGTAGCCAAAAGAAATTTTTTGCAGACTTGGTTATAAATAATAGAATTAATGCGAGACCTGGAAATTCTTTAAAATAAAACCTGCAAAGCAAAACACCATTCTGCCCAAACTATGAATAAATAGCAAGTTGTTTCTATTTATCTTGTCTCATTAAGATAGGATTAAGAAAATAAGTCAAATACTGATTTGACATAATTATTCTGAGTTTGAACAATCGGGTCATATTTAAAAACTAAAAATCAAGGACGAAATCGGGAGACTTTCACATGATACGACAGATTATATAGTAAACATTGCTTCGAGCTCGCTTGAGACATTAAAAATTAAAATAAACTAACCCACATATACTTGCAGACCTTAGCAATTTTGCATTTTCCATATTCCAACATTTCAAAATACCTTCCTCTCCCACTGTGAACAACAATTCAGACACAAGAACTGCTGCTTCGATCGGCTCATACAAGGGAAGCACTTTCATTTTTTCATAACTATCCACATTAACGATTGAAAGCGTTTGATCACGACTCATAAAAACAACTTCCGGTAGCTGTCGAATAATTATGCTGACAATCTGGCTAAAATACAACAAAAATGGATGTATGAAACAGCAGTAAATGAACTTATAGAAATCAAAAGCATTATTAAACTAGCAAAAGAAAGTTAAAAACCGACATTCCCTAAGTTACAAATATGACAAGCTTATCTAGCTAACCTTGTGTGGTTAGTCCATCGAAAAACCAGTTTCCTTGAATTTTCCAAACAGAATAATGATGAGCTGCCATCAGTATAGCCAACCACTACACGAGATTTATGGAGAAATTCGATAGCACTTACAACGCTTGTACCTTTTAATGAACCAACACAGTTGCGTTCTTCGAGATTCCAAACCTAGATAATTGATTGAAGCTTTTCAAACAGTTCCTCATCTGTTAACCGTCAACATCAATCAATTTCGGAACATGGACGTGTACAGCATGGAAGTCAATATAACGTCTTTGCAGTATATTAACATATTACAGCTGATACGTCTGCAGCTATTCAAATACATATGCAGCGATTAGCTGCAATGACATAGTCGAAAATTCAAACCTTGACAACAAAATCAGCTGATCCAGTAGCAAGTAACGTGTCACCTCTGGAAAATCTTATGACTAAAACCGGTGCCGTATGAGTTGACTTCCATTGACGAACTATCACAGGATTTACTACTTCAGATCCATTTTCTTGCGGAAATAATCGATAATTTCGTAAAAGACCATTAGTATAAGCCACAATGATGGAATTGCAATCCTCGTTCAACAAGAAAGTTGATACTCTTAACAGATCCTCTTCATCCCCAATCTTGTAACTATAACAAAATAAAACCCTTATTTATAATAAAAGGATATAAAGCATTAACTCACAGCCAGTTCAGCTTAAATTCATTTGAACAGAGAATTTAATAAATCTCCCATTTCGAAGTTTCTAAATCATCGCACACATCTATTATTCGCAATGGCTGGTAGCTGATTCCCAAATTCATTACTCCGCACTCTTTCTTCTACCAGTCACCATTGGGGCTCCATATACTTAGACTTTCCATACATTCATAACTGAACTTTAATAAATCAAGTTCCTACCAAAATAAAAGAATGATACGCTGAACTACCTTTCGCTTCCATTATCAACATTCGAAGCCCTGATATAGTTGCCACAAGCTGAAAACAATGTTTTCCCGTCCGAACTCCATTGGATTGCTCCACCTGTATAAATAGCTTCAACAGAATGAAACAATCCTATACTGTTCAGCTGATTCTTCATCCACTCTATAAAATCAGAGAATACTTCCTTCCAACAAATATTATCATAAAAAACATTCAGAAAGAATGTCTTCAAAGTCGCTCACCCAGAAAGGAGAATAGAAGGAATCAAATCAGCCAAAATAGTTCATGAAAAGTAGCTTCAGAAGATAACCGATACTTTCAAAATCCTTTACATTACACAAAGGTGTATTAGTCTTCCAGAAATACTTATTTCTACCGAAAACCAGCAATAACGTTATTCATATCAAAAAAATGACAATTGATCTGATCCTTTTTAATAAGTTTTCTAAACAAAATCCTTCCTTTTCATCCTTTTAACAAGAACTCTTTCCAACAAAAAAAATTCTTAGTAAGTTGCAGAAAATTTGTTGGGACCATAAATTGTTCACGTAATCAAAAAACTAGGCATTGAATTCATAAAATTGAAACAGTAAATAACAATGAGGAATAATACATGCATTGGCATTGGAAACCGAAATGTGGTATATTGACTTCGGTACGAAACGTATATGACAGCTTACTATTCGGATCCTGCTTCGTTATAACATCAAAACAATCACTTTTTCTTGCTCTTTGTATTACAGTGACATTTAAAACTCACTGAAAAAACAAAAAAAAAAAAAAATAAAATAAGGAAGTCAACATAATCAATTAGTTTCTGCATCAACGCTTTTTGCATCATACGTTAACCGTGGCCAGCTTGCTACATCTTCCTGTTTTAATACTAATTCCAGTTTTCTTTCACCAATTATTACCTGCAAAGATATTGATAACGCCCATTAACTCTGTTACAAAGACTAAATTTATGAAACAGAACTTTTCCACTTAAATAAATAACCAAACCCTGAAAAGATACAGAAGAAAAATTAGGCAAAAAAAAAAACTACCTTTGATGCATCTACATTGATTCTACCAAAAAGTTCATAATTCAGCTGCGTCTCTTTTGCACCGAAACCATGTACGACTTTCATTTGTAATATAAGACCATTGCTTTCCACCTTGCATGAATCCGGTACTGCTCCTTTACAGTAAATATTCAAATGAATGAAACCACCTCCGCTAAACCAATCTTCACGAATTTTGTCAACGCGCTCTATCTGAATAGATGAATGATGAACTTTGATTAACCATCGAACGAGAAAAAAAATGACATGTTTCTGGACTCGATTTCAAAGTGGAACTGCATTTTTGTCTACTCTTCTGTTTACACATTCTGAGAATTCCGGTTGGACTTTTAGTATCAAGGGGAGAAAAAAAAATTTCGAGTATTCTTACCTTTGTCCAACAATGCTTTCCTGTTGTGCAGCCTTTCTGCTCAAGAAAAATGCTAAAATCGGAAGTTTTCTTCTCACAGCATGACCAGTATTTCATTCCTTCATGAAATATAGCTACACCACTGTGATACATACATTTCTCATTTTTGCTCCCTTCACCTTCATAAACCTAAAATTCATTTGAATCGCTTGCTAAATCTCGATAAGCAAGAACGATTTGTTTCATGAGTTAATTTCACGCTTTTGTTTCATCTTACAAGTTTTTCCTTTTTACAGAGATAATTATGATTAAATATTTTGAACACTCCATTTGTTAAGCAGCCACTGAGAGTAAAATAGTAAGTTTCCAGTGGAAGAAAATATGCCAACAACATGCTGAAAGTTGAATGTAACTACGCATTTCAAACTGCATTATTCTTTGCAGAAATCCAATACCGATAGTTTTGTCTTTTCGAAAAACATAACTGAAAGAAGAATAATGAGAAAGCAATTAATTTGAAAGTTACTTATTACACGAACCTTTTCGCAACCAGGATTTTTACATGATACGCCGATATGAATATCTGATTCAGCTTCTTCCTTCATTTCTGATTTAAATCTTTCAACGCTTTTTAAGGCACCATCAGTTATTTCGAACTTTATTGCTTTCATTATCTCCAAAGAATCGTGTCTAGCTGCAGGTTTATTCAAACCACTCCAAACGATTACCTGAAATGAAGTGTATTGAATAAAGATCATGAAGGATACATTAAAGGCTTATTTCCTTATACGGATTTTACTTTCAATGTCCTTTCTGAAGAAACCGAAAGTCACAGGTGCAGAAGAGTAAGACTGAATGATTAAATGAATGATAATAAAAATCTCTTTCGGATGACTAATATTTCTATATGCAGATGCAAAAATACTGCACTCTCCAGAGAAACAGCGGATTTTCTGTCAAGTATTCTGCCACTGCTCTGAATACGGAAAATCTCTCCAGTGCTTTGGAACATAAATCAAGATAAACGGGAATAAAAAAAGACCCCAAACAACATCAATTTTTAACCAAACCGTAATTGAACAGTAATATGTCGCTTGAACATACCTCTTCCGGTGCTTGTTTTTTCTCCGATTTCTCGGGTTTCGTTTCTCCTACCGATTTCTGATTACTGTGCTGTCCACGGGTGCAGCCTTTCAAACTTAACCATGTGCTGAAGTCCGTACTTTTCTGATTGCAACAGCTCCAAATTTTATATGCATCATGGAAGTATGGCGCGCCAGGATGATACAAACATGAATCTGAAAAAGACATGTGTTTCACTACGAATATTTCTGCTGATAATGGTTTTGTATATTTGACTGAAAAGAGAGCATTTAGATGTAACGCAAAGATGAAAATAAAGAAGAACAAGGTTGATGCTGAGATCACACTTATGTAATGCGATCCATCTTGCGCAGTCTGAACTGAATGCCATGGCGTCATCTATCAAACGCACTTCTAACAAGTGAGATGTAAGCTCACAAACAATATTATTAATTGTGTTCTGATCGATATCGATATGGGAGAAAACAACTGAGTAATAACGGTTTAAACTAAAAAAATTGGAAGAATGATCATTAAAAAAACGGAGGAAAGTAAGAAACAAGCGTTTACTGTCATTGTTGTCACCAGGGTCGAACTTTATACCGCATCCTTTATTGTAGCAATAAAGTAATTTTTCCTCTCCCATTCACGACTTACTGTTGTAGCACCTAAAATGCGCACGTAACAGGAATAGTTTGAGCGCCACGGAAGAAACTTGGAATTTTGGTTCCCAGAAATATCTCCCTTCCTCCCCGTCTTCCTCCCTCCCCGCCACCCAAACTGTAGTGATTTTATATACTTATATATATATATATGAACCAGGATGATGACAGCTAAGAAAGGAAAAGTGTAGTGAGTGACGAGAGACTAGAGAAGCAGGAGAAATAAGAACATTATGTTAACATAAAATCCAGACATACAAAAGGTAAGGGGCGGTTTCCGTATGCCATGAACGGTTTGGTGACACTTTTGATGATGGACTTAGCCTAACGACAATCCGGAATTGTACGCTTTGTGGAAGGAATTTGGATTACGCAGATTGCCGTTTCTTTCAGGGTTCTTTCCGACATGCGGATTTCAGGTATTTTTACTTTTTTCCGAATTACTACTGATGTTGTCTTTGTTACTGGTGTTATAGTAAATCCTTTTATTTTAGGATTTTTCCTGGTCTTTTTTCCCTTTTTTTCAAAAAATTTCTTGTAATGTCCTGCATCACAGTATTCTAGATTATTTTTAAACTTCTATCGATTTAGATTTTTAGATTTTTCAGGATTTCCATCGTTGCCTTTGTGACATCTAATGTTTACTTCCGAAGCTCTGACAAATTCACGATATTCTTATTTGGGATAGGTAGTAATTTGACTTGATGTTGGCAACCACTTTTCTTCACTTTTTATTTTATATAGGACTCTTAATTGATTATAAACTACAACAGTTTGAACTGCATTCGTCTATAAAGATATGCATGTTAAGGATTGATGAACAATTGGATAATTTATTGGACAAAATTAGATTAGAGCTATGGTCGTGTTAATGTTCTGATGGAGCAGAACTGGCTTAAAGCTGTTGACAGTGAAGAGGGTGGTGAAGCTAGTGCCGAGAACAGATGTGATTCGCTGAGCCGTACACTAGATACAACACTTCCATGTTGACCATTGCAGTGATTCAATTTCTGATCATCACGTTCTATTTTTCGCCACTTTGCTCGACGATTTTGAAACCACACCTGAAGAATTTCTCTTTACATGTCCACAGGGATTGATTCAACCGTACTTGAACGTTTGCAAATCAATTATCTGACTTAAAATTTTACGTTTGGCAAAATCGGTAGCATATAGTACCACTGACTTCCACTTACCTGTACTCTGGCTTCTGGTAAATTTATCTTCATAGCAAGCTCTTCGCGTGCGAACACGTCAGGATAATGCGATTTGTGAAAAGCTGCTTCAAGTTCGTTTAGCTAAAAAAAATTTCCTGAAAAGCCAGGATAGTAGAGAGAGTTTCAAACATTAAACATTTACAAAGCGAAAGGTAGACAGAATGGATCTGGCACAGTTATATGAAATACATGTTTTGAAAAGATGTCTGGTTTCTGAACTTTCGAACTTTCCATAATAGATGAAACCGCTTTAGAAAAAGATTTTTACCAGAATCGGTTACTTAATTGATTTGGAATGGACTCCATACTTCTATTGCTTCAGCAAAATTTATTACGTCTTTTATTTTTCAAATGAATATTTTTTAGCGTGATTAACTACAATACCGCCTACTGCTATCCGTAACTCCCGGTACTATTGGCTACCATCTTTCCAACGTTATTTTTTAAATCCTGTTATTTTTGCCTTTTTCTCGTCACCCCTGAAACTTTCTAATACATGAAATGCTTATATTGATAGATATAATCTTAATAATATTAGTTACACTGTTTTGCATTGCTGATAAGTATAGTCCCACAACATACTTTCAAAATTATGCTTTTAAATCTTAATAGTACAATAACTGTCAAGTATGCAAATATTGGTGGTTTAGCTGGTATCATCACCTGCTAAGTTAAGGGGTCTTGACGCTTTAACCCAGATGTTCTTCCGAGAAGCTTAGTATTGCTGTATGCACCTCCACTTCTTCACTTCCAATTTCTAGTGCAAAGAGGTTGCTTTATAGTGAACTGTAAGTGAAGAAAACAATCCATTTTACAGACCGAAGAAGTTATATTAATTGATCCATTTCAGTATTAAGAAGAATTTTTAAAGGCCTTAAGATGTAATTGATGGAAGAGTTAGAAAAAGTCCTTTCAGTGAAGAATCGCAAATTTGTTTAAGGGGTTTTCGGAACACATAATTAAATTTTGTTCAGGATGAGCCAAATTGAATTACTAGATTCGGTCATGATAAAATTAGTTTATTTGTCGCATTTCGTTCGCCTTCATGAAGACAAATTGCATCAACTTAATATAATTCTTCCTCTACTTTTTCGTCATGTTGTCATCGTCGATCGAAACAAGATCTCGATTAAAGATCCTATTTAGCCTTCAGAACTGCTTACTCATAGAACTTCAGTGACCTTATTCAGAAAATGCTTGAAAATTCGAAAACTCGAAAACCTCGAACATTTGTTACAGATGAAGCAGTGAGGAGAGGAACAGTGTTTGGTAGTTACTAGGCTGAAGCTTTTATTTGCCCATCGCTTGGTTGAACATGAAATCTAGCACAAGCAGTTATCAAAGTCTGATTATTCAGCCATTACCAGCTGTTGTTAATGATATTATTCCTTAAGATTTTCATGAAGAACAATGTCAATAAAATCGCTCTTCGCTTCGCTTCTCATAAATCAACAGCATCTTATTCTTATAACTCTTGAATTTGTAATGCCATTAATAATAATGGGAATCTAAATTAAACTGTAGACTGGAGAAAAGAGTGATTCATTTCAAATTAAGTTCATGAACTGTTTGTGAACTACTGACCAATTCACTTCCAGTGAATTCCTTTTTTATCCCTAATGGAAGTTCATCTAAATCCCATCAATTTGTTCAGGGATTATCTCAAGCAAAACAGCTTTGTCCACCAAAACCTTTTTTCAGTCATTAAAACTTCATTATTTTTTAGTTTTGTATAAAAATAAAGATAAAAAAAAAACACACTGGGATTATTTAAGTTAATCGCCAAATATTCCAAAATTGATATAAGCCTAACTTGTTGCTGGTTGAATGTTGTTCGATTACGACGTTGCTTCCGTTTGTTCCTGTCATCGACAGCAAGACCCAGATACGGTGTTAAGTAGACAAAACAGTTTCGTTCGTGAACTTTTCGAGCATTTGCACAATCAGGACCTAAAAGCTTTTATATAAAAGGTAAGTTCAAAGGGAATAATTCGTCGAATACAGAGTACCGGACACCAATAAAAACAATTTTAAAAAGAAATTTCAACAAAAAGTTATTGTAAATATCTCAAAATCTTCAATTGGAACAAATTTGTGAAATCTCTTGCACCAGTCTTATATGGACCACGAATGGCTGCTTATTTAGTGCCGGCTTATCCTTTTTTTTTAATTGTGGCGCTTATCTAAAATACGTCACTTTACTTGTTGTGGGTTTTTTCCAACACCATAAGAATAACGTAGCAAATTAAAATTAATTTTCATCAAACAAACCATTAATGCAGTTCGTGCTATCACATTTAGTACCTTTTAATTTAGTTATATTTATTATTTGGTCAAGAAATTGTTAAAATTATTATTTCGTCAAGAAGTGTGATCTACAATCAGGAGTTTTAGATTGAAAAGATAGGATGAATTTTAACTGGTCTGATTTGTTTACTCGAAGTTAAAAAACTAATTCGCCAGGCAAGATTGGAAAAACTCCCTCACTCGTATCATTTCGAGTGGAACTGTGTGGCGGTATAGGTTGAAGTGGTGGTAGCAACGCTGGCCAAGCTGTGGATGGTGCTGCAGCACTAAATGCGTAAGCGGGAAACATCATGTTTAGAGTCTAAAAGTATAATACAAGTTTTTGAATAATCAATACACTATAGAATGCGAAAAAATACAAGGATCGGAACATACCGCCAGAAAGCTACCTCACTCAGGGTTGTTGAAAGCTAAATCGATCTAGTAACATTCTCAGACTATCTATATTATTGCATTGTATTGTAGTTAGGAATACTTACCAGAAGATTTCAAAGTCGTTATCCGTAATTATCTTCAGTGGCTGATCTTTCTGAGATAAGTCTATATAACCTTGTAGATGGCCAGTGTACTTTATCACCAAAAAATTACCCTTCCAACTTTCAGTCTTAATCGTTCTCAAAAATTTCTCTCTTTATTTAGTACTACACAACGTTGTAAACAACATTAGGAAACTTGCCAAATGAAGGTTTTTTCTAATTGTTGTCACCGATCTTGGTATCCGGATACACTTCTCACTTGTGCAATCTATGAAAGCATTCCAAAAATGTCCAGGTTAAATTTGCAAAAAGTTAATGTTAATGGTTACAAGTTTAACTCCTCCTTCTCCTCTTCTTGTCATCATCCTTTGTGGTTCACTTCATTCCTGCCTCAGTTGATTCAGTTATCTGATTGAGTTGTACGGCTGTCATTGGCATGCATACGCGCATATACTCCAAATAGAATTTACTTCGAGATTCACTTTCCAATTGAGTTAGACGCGCTTCGTTACTTCGTTAATTTAATTGCAGTTGAGATGTCGTCTCTTCAACTGCCTCCAGTTTATGATGGCTATCGATGGCATCCCTGGAAAGAATGGCTCTGTGAGTCATTAAGCTAGATATAATATGGGAATGGTGTTGGACAACTGAGCCGCTATTCGTAAGAAGATCGCCCGCAGCTTTAATTCCACTGTGGACTAAATCTGGGTAAACGAATTATTGTTCGTTCACCCATTTGTCATATAAAATATAAAATAATGAAAACTGTAATTTCAAAATTGTGCAGCACAGGGGATATAGAGATCAAAAATCTTCCAGAATTTTATTATATACAGGGAATTTCCGGAATCTTTGTAAAAGGCGACAAACACTTCTAGGAACTACACAAAAATTTATCTTGGAAATTTTATTCAAGATTGTAAGGCTGTATATG
>NW_018108204.1:39594-47429 GCF_000183805.2 Loa loa
GGTTGGAATACTTTTTTTTCTTAAAAAAATTAATTAAAAATTAAATCGCAATTTACATTTCAATAGCTATACTTACATCAGATAAGATAAAATATTTTTTTACTAAAATATTGCCCAATTTTCGATCAATATTAAAACAAACATAATTTTTAAATTTTCATTGAAATCCTATATCCTACTATTTCTTCTATGTAAATATTAATCAAATAATTTTATTAAAATTTGATGAATTGAAAACTTTGATAGCTTATATTTTTCAAATCATACAAAAAATTTGTTTATCAAAAAGTGATAATATAAATATGAGAGTAGAGAGACATACAAAAAAAAAAAAGTATTAAGATAAGAAAAGAAATCCAATTAATATTGTATGCAATAAGTGATAGCTATGATATTATAGATTACATGATTGTATATGATAGAATTTACTTCGAGATTCACTTTCCAATTGAGTTAGACGCGCTTCGTTACTTCGTTAATTTAATTGCAGTTGAGATGTCGTCTCTTCAACTGCCTCCAGTTTATGATGGCTATCGATGGCATCCCTGGAAAGAATGGCTCTGTGAGTCATTAAGCTAGATATAATATGGGAATGGTGTTGGACAACTGAGCCGCTATTCGTAAGAAGATCGCCCGCAGCTTTAATTCCACTGTGGACTAAATCTGGGTAAACGAATTATTGTTCGTTCACCCATTTGTCATATAAAATATAAAATAATGAAAACTGTAATTTCAAAATTGTGCAGCACAGGGGATATAGAGATCAAAAAATCTTCCAGAATTTTATTATATACAGGGAATTTCCGGAATCTTTGTAAAAGGCGACAAACACTTCTAGGAACTACACAAAAATTTATCTTGGAAATTTTATTCAAGATTGTAAGGCTGTATATGATATCTAGCCCAATTTTCCGGATGGTAATGAGTTAAAAAAACCTTACCCATCAAATGAAAAGATTCGCTTCCGTTAGTACAGATGTAGAAGCGAAGTTGATATCAATTAGCTTAATTGATGCCAGTTTCAGCACATCCCCGCTATGACTAGTTAACTTGACTGCTCGTAATTTATTCAGTTCAGTTATTAATATTGTCAAGCTAACTTGTTAGTTCACTCTCCAATCTCTTCGAATTTTAAATCACTTATGGTTATTCCCTCTACCACTTATCCTGATTGAAGTTATTCCTTTTTTTAAATATCGAAGGTATTCGAAACCACTTGTATCTGACATTTCCCGAATGTTTTGGAAATGCATATAACGTCCACCATACTCCAAAAAAAAAGTGTAAGAAATGAACTTCTCTAGCTGTTTGCTCGAACTAAGAACACATTATTTACATTCTGTAACAGAGATCCGAAACCAAAAGAATTGTCGACTCCCTTATTAATAGCTTCCGTATTGACAGTGATTGGCAATGAAAATCAAAGTACTTCATGAAGCAAGTAAAATTTTTTGCATTTAGCAGCAGCCGCCAAATTTGTGAGAACGACAGAGGAAAGTCAAAAAATTCCCAAGCGTTTCACTTGAAATTCAATGCCCTGATCTTTATTACAAAAACCCCATAATTTATATTTTCATAAGAAAACTTCACTACTTCAACGGAAAAAAAATTATTTATTTACATAAATAGTTCATTCATACTGAATGCACAGGTTAGATATAAACCAATATATATGTATACGGTTCACAATGTTAAAAGGAATCATATTTCGAGATAAAACGAAGAGGGAAAAAAAAGAAAAAACACAGAAGTCGCAAACAATGATTTTCTACAGTGTAAACCAAATTAAATGAACTATTATTTCAGTTTTTTTCTGAAAAAAAACAGCATATCACAGCGAAAGGCACAAATAAGGCATAGTCAGGTAGATGCATTCAGCGGGAAAAAAAAACTTAACAAAAACGTCGATAGGAAAACAACCAAAATTTACATGAACAGCTTTTGATTCTCGATAGTAACAGTAAGCAGTGCTCAAACTAATCACATTTATGAAAGCTGATCTGCAAAAATTTGCAGAAGTGAAAGAGATTTCTAAAAATTTTCGTATTCACGGGTACATAGATGAAGTCCAGAAGATTTGGGAGATGAGATAGTACGAGAGAAAGTGGCCGAAATGGATTGAAAATAAAAAGTATTTAAATAAGCTTCATAATTAATGATGGGAAACATGAAAACATAACATTCGCACAGAAACTTAAAAACTGAAGATTAAACACTTGAAACAAATATGATGCATGCAGTCTATTCCTCACGTTAATTTTCCATAAACCAGCTGCTATACAATTCACTGCGTCGTCTGAAACTCTTTCATCAAATATTTAATTTTTCAATTTTCATTCAATATATTATGAACAGTGTGAACTATAGTTGATGAACAGTGGCATATTTGAGTTTCGCTATTACATCTCGTTTCAGATTTCGATAAACTTATGTTTTCAAAGGAAGCAAGAATTTTTCGCAATCTGTTTATTCCTAGAAAATATCAAGGTTTGGGAAAAAGACGTAACTTACTGTTAACTGGCTAAGATAAAATTGCCTTTTCATTTCTATGCCTTTTTGCGGAAAAGGATTCAAATCGTTAAAAGCAACCTGAAATTAAATTAAAAGCAACCTGAAACTGAAATTAATGAAATTACATCGTAGCGGTGTTGTGCTATAACTTATCCCACTTTTTATAGTGAACTTATGTCAGCAAAAACAAAATGGATTGAGAAAGCTTTAAAACAAAAGGACACATTATATTGATTCTTACCCTGTGATTTCCATTATAATGAGATCACTGCTATAAATTTGTTTCTCAATAAAACCAACAACTTTCTATCTGGATGATCTTATATATGTAGACGACATAATGAAAACTTTTACCTGTGCCAGTGTTTTGAAATTGGGAACATGTTGCGCTACTCTACTCAGTGAAGCATGCACAGCTCCAACAGATTTACACTCTAACACTGAGGTCTCAGCAAGTTTCAACACACCAAGAGCAAATCGGAAAAGAACCTATAGAGAATTCATGCAAATATCCAAGTAAGGATTTTACTTTTTCACAAATAAAAATTCTTTAATCTATGTAACTTCTGCTAATTTTTGCAAATCTCCAAAAGAAAAGCACCAGGAAGGAATTATGACATAATGATCCCAGTATGAGCAGAACAAATGATTAGAACAAAGAGTGCACTTTCTAATTTGCTAAATATTTAGGAAGACATATATCCATGACTGAAATGTTTTTCCCAGATAATTGTTTCGTGCTCACCTTATTCCCTTCATAAAGGAAAACGTCGAACAAATTCAAATAAATAGTATGCGGAAACACGTCAACAAAACATGTAAGAAACCAACTAAGGGTAAAAGCTGAGAGGTCCACTTCAAACTTGCGCAAATGGGATGACAACTTCGGGAGTTTTTCACCGACCAGATCACGTAACACCTAAAACAACAAATAGACTCCTCAAAAGTTAGTATCAGTTATAAACAACAACATATCTATTTCTAACCATAGATCTCATTCATAACTTACATTCGCTTCATTACTCCATAAATACTACAGCTGTAAAAAAAGCATCTCAGATGAAATGCGCAAGTTATCTTACAATCATAGTGGTGCCCAATTAAAAGATTCTTCAACAATATATACGAATATGCACAAATTTATTTAAACCTTATTTGAAAACAAAGTTTCTTGTAAATATTCAACTGGCAGGCAGAAAAAATAGTACCTTTTGATCAGCAATGGCACAAAGTAAAGTAGAAGTATAATATGCAGCAGGCTGGAGATGCTCGACGCAAGCTACTAAAAACCAAAAAGCGTCAGATTCTTCAAGAAACAATAGAGCAATGGCAGCCAGGCGATTTAGTCCCTGAAATTAGGAACTACACCGATAATTCAAAGCTATTCTACCAAATACAATCACATAAAGGAATTAAAAAATAGTAGAAAACTTAGGTCTACCAATGTTTTCGATCTAAACTTCGATCGACAGGACTACTGATAAAATTTCAAATTATCGATAAAGTCGATGATCTTTCTTAAATATTTTGTGATTCAATATTCTTTCGGATAAAAACAACAGAAGGAAGTTATAACTGCAGAAATGAGCTAGGACCAGATATAAACGGATGAAGAATATAAATGAAAACTACAATAATAAACTGAAGTGGCAATAGCCAACCTGGCAATACCCCACAGACTTATTGTGAAAACGATATGCACAGAGTACGCGACGTAAAACAACAATTTTCTCTGATGTTGGTTCATCGAAAAACCTGTTTGTAGGTAAAGTTCGAGTCAAATCCAAATCTATCTGCAATAATCCCATTCATAAATGCGCGTTTGCGTTTTTTCATAAATGTTCAACTGAACACTTATGCAAATTAGAATGCGTCAGAGACACTGAAATGAACAAAACACTGCCTATAGAAGGTTTACTGCAATGCAAACCTGTTTCAAAGCACTATCATTTTCGACAGTATGAATGCTAACAGTATTCACTTTCCGAAGAAGTGTCTCATAATAACCATTGCCGAGATCGGCTTTTTCATCACCCACGACGTAATTAACAAGGCTAGAAAAGATTCGTTAGAACATAAAGTTTTAAAGACAATTAATTTATAGCTTTTTGTGAACTCTTATTACATATCACAAAGGGACACGAATAAGCATCCTGAGACTCGATAAAATCTGCAAAAGAAAAAAAAAGTGAAAACCAAAGATGAATGAATTAAAGGTAAGGTCATGAAATAACCTTTCCAACCGAAATCCTATAAACGAAGTGAAAACAGAAATCTAAGATGGAAACGCACAAACATAAAGAAAGAAGACGAAAACAATCAAAAGAACATAATCTTTGCAAGCCTAATACTACAACACACTCCTCTAGCATTGCGAAAAAACTGTAACTTGTCATAACCAGTAGTCTTTCCTATACATTTCAAATTCTCAGCATGCAGAAATTACTAACAAACTGAAAAAAAAACCTTTTCCAGACTCTTGGTCGATATGTTCTTGGTATACCCATTCTCACCAAATTCTTTAGCTCATTAGTGGGTTTCAGAGGACGTACTGCAGAATTCACCAGGAAACTATCCCATTTTTGTAACCAGTCTATGTATTGTGGATTCTGCTCCTGAATGCATCCGTAAACAATGAAAATTTCAGAGTAAATGATAAACTTTGATAAATATAAATCTGTTCAGAAAAGTTGAATTCTGAGGTATTCAAATTCACACCAATACTTCGGAAAAAATTTGCATAACTCACCATTTCCTTCTGAACAATGATCTCGTCACTTATACTTTTTAATTCAGCAGCAACTTCAAACATATCAGTGGGTCGCAATTGATGACGCTTTCTGTCGTCATTCAAATAAAATCCAAGAGAGTCAGTAAGTCTCGCTGTAACATATCCAGTTAACAGTTACAATCTTCAGCAAAATTCCATTCATTAAATGAAAAGCTTAAAAAATGATAAAAACGAAAAGTATATTTCTGATTCTGATCTTACAGTAGAAGATTTTGGAAAGTAACACAATTCATAAACACTATTCTTAATACTGTCCTACTAAACAAAGAAAACTTTATTCTTAACACAATTCATAAACACTATTCTTAATACTGTCCTACTAAACAAAGAAAACTTTATTCTTACTTTCTACTTTATCGTTGTTTAACGTTCTTTTGTTTGCAGTCCAATTTGTTTCGTCAATCAAAGCCTCAATAACTCCTGGTTCCAGAACTGGAATTTTCTTTCAAGATTAAATTTCACTAAGTCAAACAATTTAAATCTTTCACTTCCATACAAAAAGGCTACCTTCTACTACATGAGGTTTTTTTGCTTGCGGCAGTTATTGGTCAGGATAATCAGCAAAGGAATTTTCACGAAAAACAAGGAAAAAATTCAAAGGACCGCAGCAAGATGAAAGGAAAAAACTAAAAATAAACGAAGAAATGGATACAAATTGAAAAATAACTTGTCAATTCAAGAATAATTGAATTATCAAAAAAAAATCAAGAAATCAATTGCCAAACCTTTACTGTCAGTTTTCGATGCCTTGAAATGGTTCAGTACCATGATGTACCGACTTTTAAGTTGATAATAGCAAGCTTCAATGTCAAAGTTCTGTCGAGTAATTCGACGCTCTCTGTCTTCCAAATTTTGCACAAGTTTTTGAAGCTCTGATATATGAAAAAGTAGTAAAAAAGAGACATGGATTTCTGGAAAGAAATCATATTGTCTATTCATTTCGAAAAAATCTTACCGAGAACCTCTTGATTCAAGAACATGTTCTGGTTTCGATATCCCATAACAAGATCTCGCATTTCTGTTACATCATTGACAGCTGCCTCGTCAAACACCCGTTGCGCATTTTCATCAATTGAACTACTACCAAAGTCGACTAATATTCCTTCAGGCACTTCAACTAAGCAATGGCTTATTCAGTGTCTCAGATGCTCCGAATTTAAACACCATTCATGAACGGCCAAATGAGCCACATACAACGTCCAGTAAACAAAGCAATATGATGAAAGGTTAATACATTCTTAAGAAACTTGAGAGATCGATATTACGCTTATCTTGTTTTACCTAAGCTAACGTATAACGTAGGAACATTTCGGATTTTTGGATATCTATTGATTCATTAATTTGGATGAACAAAGGAAAAAATCTTCAACAGAGAGAAAAGAACGCACCATCATCAAGCAACGCATCTGAGCGACCCAAAACATCACTTCCTTCCTGCTCACTGTAAATTTTCATTATAAGCTCCTCCTTTGAACGGACCGACTCGCGAAATGCATTAATTTCAACACTAAGTTCTTCAATTTTTTGTTCATATTGCCTGCAAATAGGAAATAATGCACTAACATGACGTGTATTTGTAAAACTGACGTGACAGAAAAACAAATAATAATGTTTACTTATTTTGTTCTTTTAAAATACGAATTTCACGACTGTAAGATGCTGCATTTAGTTGCAATGCTGTGAGCTCGCTTTCTTTTTCCAAAATCATACTGACTCTTTCCTGAGGACTTTTCTGCTCTTCCATCCGTTTTCTGAAATGACCATTCCTGCATTGAATACACAAAGCTGTGATGAGACGGCATTTTACAGACCGAATAAGACGTAACGGCAAACACGTACATCAATTCTATTTGACGATTTGATTTGAGCAAACTCTGTCGTAGAATTGTAACCAAATCTTGATTTGCTCCTATTTCGTCCGTAAGTTCATAACAACGATCTTTAAGCTCATTTACAATACCAAGTAACTGCAACAACAATGCATCGTTAAAATTTTCTATTTTTCTATTTCTTTTAGAAAATCTGTTACAGACGCCTCACTATAGTTTAGTGATGACTCCTCAGCTAAATGTTTCATATGTTACTGCCGCATCAGAAAAATAATTTCTGTATTTTGAGCGTAAATTAAAACGAAGTAACAGATGAAATTAAAAGAAACTTACAGTTTTGCAGTTTTCGCAAGGCGGTCGCAGTGATGTAGAAAGCCTGAAAAAATATATGTTAAAATGCGTAGGCATCATTATCAAATATGTTTATTTTGAATCTATAACTTCCAGCTTGAAAGCCAAAAGTCATTGTTCTTCTCCGCTCCTTCTCGTTTGTTTTTCTTCTTTCTTTCTAGAAGGAAAATATCGAAATTCCGAGAGTAATGTTGTATGTTGACTGCCTGGATGAGAAACCGAATTCTGAACTATTTAAAACGAATGTCCTGTCCTGGATGAGAAACCGAATTCTGAACTATTTAAAACGAATGTCCTGTTTACTTTACTCCATATTAGATTAGATTCAAAATATTGCTCAATAATGCAAGGAG